>NW_025974764.1:0-8310 GCF_021869965.1 Rhincodon typus
CCGCCCCCTTGACCTGTCCGTCCTCCCTGGACTGACCTATCCCCTTCCTAACTCTCTACCTACTCTCACCTTTACTGGCTCCATCCCCGCCTCTTCGACCTGTTTGTTTCCTCTCCATCTATCCTCTCCTCTATCCTTCTTCTATCCGCCTCCCACTCTCTCCCTATTTATTTCAGAACCCCCTTCCCCTCCCCCTTTTCTGATGAAGGGTCTAGGCCCGAAACGTCAGCCTCTCTGCTCCTATGATGCTGCTTGGCCTGCTGTGTTCATCTAGCCCTGCACCTTCTCTTCCATTTTGCCAGCTTCCCAGTCCACTTCTCCTGAAGCTGGTGAAGAACTGGCCGTCCTCAAACAAAAAATAGTGACCCATTGCAACCAATGTGGTAGTGTGGCCTATGGTGCTGGATTAAGATACTGGTCTCTTTGGAAGTGTGAGTTTGAACCCACTGTTACGAAACAGAGTTAAGCTCTTCTCAACTTGGCTGTCCTATTTGGAAAGACAAGTCGTTGACTACCACAGAAGGCTGCAAAGATAGTGACTGATATATGTTTTGACATTAAATGCAACAAGGGGTATGGAAACAAAGCAAGATTATGGTGATGACACAGAGTATCAGCCATGATCATATCAAATGGTGGTGCAGGTTTGAAATAACAAATAGCGTATTCCCATTCCTAGTATGTATGTTTGAAGGGGAATGTTAAAATGGGACATACAGATGAAGAATAGTTGCTCAGAATGATATTGAAAGGCTACACATGCCTGCAGAACTGTACCACAGTAAAGGTGAAGAGAAAAGATGTAATTTCCAAGGGGAAGAGGGAATTAAAAATGAAATCTATCAAAGACTGTCAAGAATGTGTGAACTGAAAAGGCAATGAGTCTGGACAGATCTATTCAGCTGTATACTAGAGAGAAATATGTGCAGTTTATGCAATGCCACTGAAGATTCTGTGCTCTTGGAAGGTTGAACAAACCTGTGATAGTTTAAAAGAGATGTTGTTAATATATTCATAAAGTTAACGTATGAGGGCATAGTTCTGGTATTCTATTGATTTGCGAAGACATGAAAAATCTGTTCAAAACAGCCTTTTAACCTGTTATGCATTTAATGAATATTAATAGCTCAAAGGAAGGCCTATGAGTTGCTCATTTAAAGCAAAAGTAATTAGTTGAAGATTTGAAGAGCATAGATTAATAAAGATCTTGAAAAAGAACGTAAAGTGAATCTAATTTAAAACACATTTATTATCTGCATAGGAAGACTGTTGGATGAAACGGAAACTCGTTCTCCCATTTTTAAGCTTTGCAGTATACTGCCAATGATTGCAGATCTTGCCAGAAGTATTTATATTTAACATTGTGAATGACCACTCTCAAGAGAATGTAAATGTTGATCCAGGATACCATTAGATGTTGAATTTAACTTCTGTCTACAATCTGAAGGCAACTCAAGTGAAAGTGAAACGGAGCATCTTGCCAGGATGTTTGTACACAGTCCAACTCTCATATGTGTAGTGTAGAATGGAGTTGTCAGGATTATCATTGAATAAGCATACAGTTAAATTAGCAGACTTACTCCTTTCTTTCCTTAATGATATTTCATTGTCTGGAAAGGCCATACTTGCTTTATCAATTTGACAAGGGAATATACTGGTAAAATAAGCACACCTTATCCCCACTGATATATTCTTGTTGTGGACTGAAAACCTGGTAGGATTCTCTTCTCTATGAGCCTTCCTTCTTGATTGGTTACAATAAGATTATTTTTTAAAAAAAGATTCATTCCTTTGTGAATGCCAGACCAAATGGATTTATGCTTTAAAAGAGCCAATTAAAGCTAAGGCTTTCTTGAGTTTAATAGAGTGAGTTTATTATTTACTAAATGCAAAAAGAAATAATAACAGTTCACAGACTCCACAGATTGCAAATAAGAAAGTTAAAGGTTTAATAATGTATGGATAAAGCTCTGAGTCATTTATGAAATATAGTAGAACATTGCAGCAGTTGCATCGGATACTGCCAGTAGCATTGATGTTGGTATTTAAGTAGTTGTTGCAAAATCCTTGACTTATTTGTAAGTAGATTGAAATTCCTTTGCCCCAGTTTCTGTCAACAGTGGCTTGCTGGCGGCACTCGAAACAATAGTTTTTCTCTTTTTCTTACCTGCAGTGCAGGGGTGTTTAATTTCTGTCCTCATTCTGTGATCTTCACAGCACACTATTTGATAGACTAGCACACGAGGCTACTGGCATACACAGATCAGGGTTGAAATTAGTTCTTAACCCTTTTTTTGTATAGAAGGGTAAAACAAAAACATGTCTACTGGAGATGGCTTCCTGATGAAATGGGATGGATAGTTAGCCTCTCGTTATCTCTTCAGTTTTTGACTTTCCATCTGAAGTTTCCCTGACTCCATACAGGTATGATATTCCATGGATCCACATAGAGCTCTGCCAGACCATCACTAAACTTGCATCATGGTCATCTTTTGGACTCTTAAAATACACACATTGGAATTAAACGTTTAACAGGTCCATAAGTACCTGGGGTTCTGATCAGTCAACATGACATCTATCACTAAAAAGTAGTATTGAATATGATCATGGCAGGTATTTAATGAGAGTGTAGATATTACCAAATAGGTTCCCTTTGTCCAACTTTCTACTTGTTAGTTGAATGCCCTGATACAACAAAGCAAATTAAGATAGCTATTGGTAATAGTTCTTCATGTAAGATGTGGTTTTTGTCTTGTTTTTGGGAACATGATTGATGGCATGCAGGAAATGGAAATCATAAAACCAACCCAAATTTGGACTTTGGTCTTCATGACAATGGACCCATTTTTGGTGCTTGTCATCAGAGCAACCAAACCTAGGGAGAAAAGAAAAGGAAAACTTTGTTGGGGTAAGGGTTTCGGGGGTACAGTCTGGAACACATGAGCCAGATCAATAGAGGAGATCAGACAATGCAGTGGAGGATAGATACTTCAAGGGTCAACATGCACAGAATTGACAGGCACAAATGAGCCACTCAAATAATAGACATAGCCAATCACAACATACCAAATATAAAAAATATTTATTCATATTCTTTGTCCTATCAACATCTTGCACACTGCTCCCACAAAGAGCTGATCAGCTCCCAAATTCACCATGTCGGTCCCTGACACACAAAGACACTCTCCACAGACAGACATACTCAAAAGCCCCTTTCCCTAAAGCTCCATCCCTCTGAACATGCTAAAGCACATACCTTTCCCCCTCTGTCCTGCTGGGTTCCACATGCCTTCACCCATCCCACGGCCTTGCCTGGAAAACCCATCCACACGCATGTGTTTGCCAAGGGCCCACCCACACCCCTTAAAAACTGTGACCTAGTACCACTTCTGGCTTCTATCTGCCACCTCCACTCACAACCCCGAGTGTCTGATCCCTAATGAGTGTCAGAGCACGGACAGTGTGCTGTCACTGGACTACACATGCCCAACAACAAAATGCATCTGCACAGCCACCAAAGATGCTTGGGCAGCAGCAAGAGGAGACTTTTAGCAGTCTCTTCAGTCACTACCCAGAGGAACCTGGGACAACTGGCACTCCGGGAAGACTAGGTCTGAGATGTGGGGCATTATTGCAAATTTGGGAACAATCTGAGATGGTCACGCAGTTTGATCTGCCTATTGTCAGTACCAGATTATAGACCACCTTCCTTCCCATCAGAAGCCCCATGCAGTTCCAGAGACCAATGGCGAGGATAATAGATTTGGGGCACATTACATCTGGCAATGGTCCTAGACTCCTTGCAGGTATACAGGAATCAGGAAGAGCACTCTTTTTGATTGTAGCTACTATTTTGTCTGCAGTGGGCAACTCCAACAAGAAAATCAGCTATTATCTATTCATGATACATAAATGCATTTATGGGGTTACTATTATTACAAATGACTTCAACAAATATCTGCTAGCAAACAAAGGTTGGCATCAATTACTTGAAAGTTTTCATAGTTAGAGATATTGGTGAAGAAAGATTTCAGTTATCAAAATAATATTGAGCAAACTCGAACCAAAGACTAAGCTCCGTGATGATGACATTTTTGCTTCAGCCACAGGGAAACAATTTGAGTCGTGTTTGCACATTTAGATTTATGTGACTATTCAATTCTTGGGTGGTTTTAGTAAAAGGAGCAAGATTTATCATTTGTTGAGTGACTGATACAACCCATAGGCAGGATTCTTTGGGAGGACTAATATGGTGAGTGTTACACTTGAAGTGATTCTTGTTAATTGCTCTGACACATCTGTCACATATCATGCCATCACAATCATGGTACAGTGCTTGTCCAACCAATATTTATCATCTATCGTCTACAGGGAGTCCAGTAAATTACTAAAAGATCACAGCAAATCTGTTGACTCGTCAGTGAAAATTCCCCTTATCAACTGCCTTTCTTTTTTCCAAAACAGAGCGTTACAGAGGGCATTAGAAGCCCTTCAGAGCTTTACGCGACAGTAAACCAATGCAAGGAATGCAAGGTGCCCAGATGACAGAAACCACAAGAGCAAAACCCATGTTTGTGTTTGTCGGATGATGCTAAAGATTTGATTACTATCTTGTCCTTCACTGACTACCATCCAGTACCATTTATAAATCTGTGGAGATTAGTAACTTTTGATTTTAGAGAAAAGAAATTGCTTTTGACAATGTCCTGTTCTTTTAACCTCATGGCTGTGTTAATAAAAGTAGTGGTGCTCGACATAATCCTACAATCTACAGCTTTCGATAACCCAAGCTTGATATCAACTAGCCACAATTTGATTTTTCTCATTTTCTCTCCTACACTTTGCAACCTTGCTGGTGACCTCCATTATGAAAGAAAAGAAAGACTTACATTTATATAGTGCCTTTGACCCACACAACCACTGGACATTTCACAGCACTCTACAGCTACTGAGTACTTTTCAAGTACAGTCATTATTGCAACTAAGGAAACATGACAGCAAATTTGCACACAGCAAGCTCCCGCAAATAGCAATGTGATAATGCTCAAATAATCCAATTTTGTGCTGTCGTTTGAGGGCTAGGTATTGGCCTGCCACTGTAGACAGCTATTTTTCCAAATCATACCTTGGAGCATGTATCCACATGAAAGGGCAGACAGAATGTTGGTTTAATTGGACATTGGATGATTACTTTGATAAAACTGTGTGCAGGGATAACGCAGAGGATTGGCATTAGGTAATAGAAATGGTACAGGCACAATGGGCTGAATGGTCTCCTTCTGCTCCATAGTGATTCTGTGATTCTGTAATGTTTCATGCGAATGAACGTACATCCAGGAGGACTTGAATTCATAGAGAGGAAAGAGTACTGACACAAACATAAGCCTAACCTTCAGAGGAAAGTATATTCCTCACAGTATGAAAGTCTTTCACATGATAGGTATTTGGTCCATCATCCAGTTAAAGAACTACACCTAGAGCATGGCTGATGGTGGAATTTGAATCCAATAAAATTCTGGTCTAATTAATGTTCATGTAACCATGTAATTGTCAATTGCTGTAAAACCTCATTTAATTCACTAATATCCTTTAAGGAGGGAAGTTAGTGTCCTTACCTGGTCTGGACTCCATATGACTTCAGATTCACAGCTCTTAGCCACCCTCTGAAATGATCCATCAAGTCACTCAGTTGTGGGTCTACCTACACTGACTGGACGGCAGAATTCAAGGAGACAGCTCACCACTATTTTCTCGAGGGCAACTAGGGATGGGCAATAAATGCTGACCAAGCCACCAACATCCGCATCCCATGAGTGAAGAAAAAATTTCCGGGAAGGAGTTTTGGGATTTTTGCCTCATTGGTCCATGCAAAAGATTCATTCCTAGGCCATTTTCTCTACCGGGGTATTATTAAGAATCACTTCAAAAAGCTTTATTCCTGTCACTCCCCGATGAAACAGCACAGTTAGGCCAAAATAACTGAACAAAACATCAGACCATGTGCATCCAAGTCACTCCACTCAACTCACATGCAAACTAACAACAGTCACTTCATAAAACACCAAGATGCTTCCCTTGTAAAACCCAGCTATAAACAGGCTAAAAACCGCACGATTGTGTACATTTCCTCTCGATCTTTTCTAATTTCTATTGACCTCTTTAAACCTCTTATGTTGCAATTGCACCCATCACTACTGCCCCCACCTGTGGGAGGTTGAAATTAAAAAATTATATCATAAATACAAACACAGAATTTTATAATATTTATAGGAAGGGAAAGACAGATGCATAGATCTTGATTTGATATTAAGTCAACAGCACATTATATATCTCTCCAGACATTTTATTTCCACTTACTTTGAGAATCGGGAGAGACATAAATGGGTAATTGAATCACTATTACCTGCTTCATACTGTTGCAAAAAAAAGGGTCTATTTTATAGAATCCCTACAGTGTGGAAACAGGCCCTTCGGCCCAACAAGTCCACACCGACTCTCAGAGCATCCCACCCAAACCCATCCCTATAACCCACCTAATCTGCACATCCCTGATCAAGGCCCTGTTGAACTTTGAATAATCTTCTTCACTCTCCACTACACCACCTATTTTGGTGTCATTTGCAAACTTACTACCCATACCTATTTTCACATCCAAAATGACAAAATCCAGCAGACTCAGCACCGATCCTTGTGGTGCACTGCTAGTCACAGGACTGGTGCACCAAATTTGGACTTTCACAAGGCAAATTGCACAGCATTTTAAAAATCAACTCCATCTAGAGTGCCAGGGAATCAAGCAAGTGGCACAGCAACATAAATGAACTTCTCCACATTAATCTTAAGGAAAAATGTAGGAAAAAAACATACAAAATTTGATAAAATATTTGGGTTTTAGGGGAATCCAATCAGGTTAGACTGGAAGTCATTCTACAAGCAAGATTATTTTTTAAAAATTGTAGTCCACATCCCATGGAACATTAGCAAGACCAATGTATGTTGTTCATTCAACGATCCTTGAGAAAGGTTTCTGTTAGGTGCTCCAGTTTCCTCCGCGTCCAAAGATGTGCAGGTTAGGTGAAGTGGGATTAGACTAAGAAAAAATTGTCCGTAGTGTCTAGGTCTGGTATAGAATTTTTGATCAGGATCTAGTTATCACTCTCCTGTTAATATTTCTGCACAGGGTAACCACACTTGTTTTAGATTGCCACACCAATGAGAAATTGACCAGTAACATATCAACAGTGTGGTGTCTGGTTATGTAAGATAAATGGTGCATATTTCATGTTGCAGCCACTTATAGAGGCATTGAGTCATACATCACGGAAACAGACCTTTTGGTCCAATCAGTCCATGCCAAACATAATCCCAAACTAATCTAGTCCCACCTGCCTGCTCCTGGCTCATATTCCCCCACTTTTTTCCTATTCATGTACTTACCTAAGTGTCTTTTAAATGTTGAAACTGTTTCCACATCTACCACTTCCTCAGGACGTTCACTGCACATGCAAACCACCCTCTGTGTAAAAAATTTGCTCCTCATGTCTTTTTTAAATCTCTCTCTTCTCACCTTAAAAATATTCCCCCTAATCTTGAAATCCCCCATCATAGGGAAAAGACACCTACCATTAACCATATCTGTACCTCTCATGATTTTATAAACCTCTATAAAGTCGCCTCTCAACCTCCTACACTCTGGTGAAAACAAAGTCCCAGCCGATCCAACCTTTCTTTCCAACTCAAACCTTCCATACCCAGCAACATCCTGGTTAATCTCTTCCGAACCCTCTCCAGCTTAATAATATCCTTCATATAACAGGGCAAACAGAACTGAACACAGAAATCCAGGACAGGCCTCACCAATTTGTTTCAAGCAGTCAAGAATTCTGCTCTTCTTATTGAAAGCCTAAAACTAACAAGTATATTTTAACCTAGTGGAGAGATAGTGGCTTATTAACAGTATCACTGGACTGATATTCCAGAGGCCCAGACGAATGCCCTTGAGATTTCATTCAAATCACACCACAGCTGCTGGAGGAGTTTAAATTCAATTAATAAGATCTGAAATTGAAAGCTCTTCTCACGAAAGGTGGCCATGAAACTATCAATGCTTGTTGGTAAAAACCCATCTGGTTCACTGGAAAAATTTAAGGAAGAAATCTACTCTTACCTGGTCTGGGAGATAGTAGGAACTGCAGATGCTGGAGAATCTGAGATATACAAGGTGTAGAGCTGGATGAACACAGCAGGCCAAGCAGCATCGGAGGAGCAGGAAGGCTGACGTTTCGGGCCTAGACCTGAAGAAGGGTCTAG
>NW_025974765.1:0-8308 GCF_021869965.1 Rhincodon typus
GTTTCACAGAAGTGAATGTGTGATAAGCACAAATTTTTAAACGTGGATTGGGATAAAATGACAATTGAGACTACAACTTGAGCTGCTAGCCTACAGTATTCTCACTCTCTTAAATATTTTATGTGATTATTTGAAAATTTGCCATGTTTGTAACTCAATTCCTATGACTCGCTAGACATCTTGACTGATATTGAGTTAGCTCGTCTGTCTGCATTGCTTTTGTCTCAGTGGAAACTGAGTTAAGTGCACAACCAGAAACCAACCAATATTGACCACTTAACTCATTCACTGAAAGAGTGACCACTGCTTTGTTCAACATCTTTCATTTCTCTTCCAACAACATATCAGCTTTAGTTCTGTACCAATACACAATGTTGAATTTAGATGAGAGTCAGTCACTACTTCGTGCATCATTTGTGTTCTAAAACACATTTGTTTTGGCTTTAATCCCAGTGGATATTTCAATTACATACCTCAATTGGAACAAGAATTCTATTTACTTAGGGAGGGATTATATGACATTGATTTTATGTTTGAAAGATTTAGAACTAATAAATAATCAAAGTTGCAAAACAATTAGAGATTTTGTGCAGGCTTGTAATTTTTCACAAGAAAGATCCATTCTTAATATGGACCTTGGATAAGACACAGTCTCAGGAAGAAAATATTGTGTCTGGCAACTCCTTGCAGCAAAATCTTTTTCTGAAGCTTCTTATGATCCCTGCAGAGACTGGTAATTTCATAACAAGAGTTGCATTTCCCATCAGCTGAACAAAATTACCAAAGGGCAAGCTTTTTTTTTACATTTTATGCTCTTACTGTAACAAACAAACCAAAATCAACATAGCGTAAACAATACTAGCAGGTAATTCGTGCACTAAACTAAAAGAAGAGGTCATTTTACACTGATTAGGTAACACAAATACTAAATGCCTTATGCAAACTTTTTGTTGTAATCTGCACTTCTGATAATTGCAGGAACAATTGTGCAGTCTCTCTTAGCTCTCCAGCAGACTTACTTAATCATCATGCTAAGTTGAAATGTATGGTTGTTCCACTCAACCCAGGTTTTCTAGATTTTCACTAACAAGTCACACCTTGGCAATTCTCTGCTCCTGCACCTTTAAAAGCCCCATCTCTGGTCCCTGAAAAGAAAACAAACTCCCCCAAACATCTGTTTTGGTTCCGCTTTGTTTCCCTACTGCAGTGTTTTCCATTTCCTCCCAAAACAAAACAGCTTTCCTTTCTCAGAGAGACACTGTGGAGAGCTGCTAAGATTGCCACTTAGTTTTTCAGTGGAGTTCTGCTTGCTTTTCTATGAACTTAGCATTCCCTTTCAGAGCATCCTAATTCACATGAGTTGAAGGGAACATTTTTGAACATAACCACCTTGCAACGTTCAGCATCCATGACAATTGTTCAGCTTTTGGTGACATTGCATCTGTTGTACAATATAATCAGAATTTCAAAGTACAGTGCTCCCAAAATTCCAGACTTTGGATTAGAATGAAATTGCACTTAAATATTTGTGTAATTAGGATTTTGGGATTCACTATGCTGTTTGTTCAGTTTCTAATCCCTATGTATAAATCATTTGGGGTTTGGGATTTCATGTTTTAAATTAGAGGCAGTTCAGTTCTGTTCTGTGCAAGTTTTTTTTAGATGTGAGGAAGTCATTTGGAATAGGGACAGATGTATAACTTTTCCAAGAAGGAAGGTTAAGTCCCTTTCTGTCATGTTAATGGATAAAATATTTATATTGCCAAGTTCATATCAGACACAGGAAACAGTTCCAGGCTACTGATTTTGTTTTGACTTCAAAGCAGATTGTTCAAATTTCAGTTCAGGGGAAGAAGTCACCCTAACAGAAGGAGTTTTAATCTGTGAACTATCCAGGTTGTGAGAGTGGTCCAGCTATCCAAAGTGAAAAGATCTGTCAGAATTGAGGAAGGTCCATGTCCACAGACTCAGAGGAAACTCACAAAACTGTCTCCACAATCCAAGGTAAAAAATTCGGGAGAGTTAATTAAGTAAAAACTTGAAGTGTTGAGAAAAGAGTGATATTTCTCGGAGACTTGAATATCTACAATGCACATTGCTGGAAAACAGGTTGAAATTTATTTTTGGCATTTATGTTAAGTTCTTTCTAAACTGTGACATTATCAACTGTGTTCTGCAGTTAAAGAGCATTTGAAGCCTTACATGTGTATGTGTTCAGTCACTAATAATTACTTTAATCAAATGCAAAGAAGTAAATATATGATCTATAAAGCCAGGTGTCTTTCTAGTATTTTCAGTATTACCATCAGTCGGGATCCAAACAGTTATTAGTCCTACATTGCAAGACTTCTACCTTCTCAAACGCCCTTTAAAACAAATTAAAAAGCAACATTTGTGGGAGTTGCTCACAAAGGCATGTGTATTCAGGAAGAGTGAAACTATTTTCATTCGAAATCCTGGCTGCAATGAACTGAAACCCAATTTCTCAGATGTTGGCACGTTGGCGGATTTGGGCTCTGCCACTATCCCACTCACCTATAACACAGACTTGGAAATCTGGCAAAAAATTGCCTTTACTGCTTTATGTCTCACTTCCAATCATCGTTTCATGACAGGATCACAGTTCATTATCCATATGTGCAGCTAGATTTTGACATGTTCTACTCCTTTGCTTCTTCCTGCTGTGTTTCTCACTATTTCCTAACTCTTCAAAAGCAATATCTATAGACCCCGAGTGGGAGTTCTCTGGGCTACACAAAAAAAAATGAAAATACAAAAATAAACCCTGCGTTATGAGATAATTGCTGACTATCCTTATTGTTTCCTTTGACATTCTTGTTCACATTCTTTCAGGCTCATTAGGTTTTTCATACAACGGTGATGGTCCTGTGTGAGTTTCTGAGCTTTAAGTTTGAATACGTTATATGTCAGATCCATAGTCTATCTCTCTTCCTTCATTACGTCCACAATGACCTCATATCTGAAGTAGCTCTTGACTGCTTATTGTTTCCCATTAGTGCTGCCATTTGCATGTTCCAAAGCCTCACTGACCGTTATTCACATTGCCTAAATGCCAATTAGGTTCGATAACAAATGCCTTAGTGCTATTAATAGAAAGCTAAACCACTTGTTGCTCTGATTGACTGCTGAATTGTACAGTCAAACTGTCAGGAGTCACAATGATTAAAGCAATGCATTACCATGAGTTCTAACATTAGCAATAAAAAGAGGAAAAACATGCAAATGCACATAGAATGAGATTTTAACTCATTCAAAACCCACTCGCTTACAATGAAATCAAATCCAGTCTGTGCTGGTGGCATTCAGCAACTGACCAAACAGTACCTTCCAAAGCCACAACATCTACCACCAAAAACAGCAAGGGCAGGAGACATTTGGGAGCACCCATCACTGCCAGTCTCACCCCATCCCCCCCACCAAGCCCAAATGATACAATTGATTCTTGACTTTCCCAGGGTCAAAATCCTGCCTCAATAACCTTTAACTCATTCCATATATCCAGGGTATGTGAACCAGCACTTATATGAGGACCCTTCTGGTTGGGAAGCATAGAATAAGGTGATCAACCTGAAACTATTAAGCCTGTTTATCTTTTCAGTAGGGTTCTTGTGGCACATTGGAAGTGTTCGTATCTCTGGAGTAGCAGGACTGAGCTTGAGTCCTACCTGTTCAAGAGATGTGTCGTTACATCTTTGAACAGGATGATTGAAATGTCTCCTCTCACGGATTCTGCCTGACCTGCTGAGTGTTTTCTGTTCTTAAAGTCATCTCGAGGCATTCTCAGATCTTCGCTTTCTTCATCTTTCTGTATGCAATATAACCTAATTATAGGATTGTATTGCTTCTGAAGAGGTGAAATAAAATGTTACAAATCTTAAACTATCAAATATTTAGCAGCCCTGTCTGTCAGTCACTCTGTGTAGTTTCAATCTAAATTAACCTTTTGTGCTAAGTAGGCCAGTTAAGGGAACATAGTGGTTATGTTGTGAAGTTGAAGGCCTATGAATCATATGAAGTCATAAAGTCAAATGTCATCCCCTGTAGTTTGTGAATTTAGTTCAGTTTGTTAAATAAATTAAAAATTAAAAAGCTTGTATCAGTGACCATTAGCTATCAGATTGTTGTAAAAACATATCTATTCCACTGATGTTCTTTAAGAAAGGAGATCTGGCATTCTTACCTGGTCTGGTCTACATGTGACTCCAGGCCCATAGCACTCTGACTCTTAACTGCCCTCTGAAATGGCCTCAAAAACCAGTGAGGCAGCTGACTACCAACTTCTCAATGGCTGTATCAGCTGGCCTTGTCAATGATGTCCATAAGCCAGAGATAAATAGACTAGAGTGTGCTACAAAGTGACCCCGACAGGTTGGGTTCAATTCCCATCACTGGCTGAGGATACCATAAAGGGCTCTCCTCCTCAATCTCTTCCCTTGTCTGAGGGGTGCTGACCCTCAGGTTAAACTCACCACTGGTTATCTCTGTCTCGTGAGGGAGTAGCCCTATATTGTGGAGATTTTACCTTTTGCCTCTAAATAAAAGAAGTGCATATTATTTAATATTTAAAGTTTTACTGAAACAGAAGTGACTCAGAATTTGCAATGCTTATAGCTCAAACCATTGTTTGCACTCATGTCCTGAGGGCTACCTCCCAATTTAATACCAGATTTGTAGAGATGCAAATACTGAAACTGAATTGAAGACCTGAAATATAGCCCAGGTTTCCCCAGAACAAGGGAGGGATTAGATGCTTTTTCATGTTCCATTCACTATGAGTGCATTGTCCAATTAAACCAACAGCACTTTCTTTAATTCAATTTAGAGTGTGGACAATGTATATGAGATCCTTTTGGTAGAGCCATGATACAATTATTAAAGTTACTGAACGACAGCTTGCATTTTTTTTTATTCATCATGGAGTGAGGGCCTCGCTGACCATGCCAGCATTGCCCATCCCTAAGACAGGACAGATAAGAGTCAACGACATTGCTGTGGGTCTGCAGTCAAATGTAGGCCTGACCAAGTAAGGATAGCAGTTTCCTTCCCAAAAGGGCATTTGTTACCCAGATGGGTTTTTTTCCCCTGATGGTGGGTTCATGGTCATCATTAGCCTCTTGATTCCAGATTTTATTGAATTTAAATTACACCATCTGCCATGGCAGGATTTGAACCCAGGTCCCAAGAACATTACCTGGGTCTCTGGAGTAAGAGCCCAGCAATGGTACCACTAGGCCATTGTCTCCTCTTTTTGCAATATCTTTAACATAGCTAAATAACCCAAGCAGTGTTACTAATTAAACCACTTAAAGAGATATAAAGACAGATAACCAAAGGCTGTCCCCTTTCCTATAAAAGTCTTACCTCACGTGACTGTGGCCTTTCAGTTGTTTCAGTGGTGGGAGTTCGGGAGGAAGTGCAAGGGCAGCCTGGGAGGGTAAGCTTCCACCCAATAAATTTGGGAGTTAATTAATACCCGAGACACTACATGCGTAGTGTCTCCCACCTTCCACCTCCTCTAACCTAATAATAACGACTAAGTGTGGTGAGCAGGTAAGCTATTTGCATTTTTTTTCCTCATCTCTGTTATCTTTTGGCGTGGTCACCTAGACACCAAATCCTCTGGGAGCAGGTCAGAAGGCAAAGCCAGAGTCTGTTTGAGTATATAATGAAGTAAACTTACTGGTGCAGAGAACACTGCAAAACTAAAATAAAACTAATTAATTTTAAATAATTAACTAAGTAGAGATGGCAGGCCAGGTGATGTGTTGTAGCTGTATGATGTGGGAGCTAGCTGATCCCATTGAGAACGGCAGTGACCACATCTGCAGCAAGTGTTGGCTGCTTGAGGAGCTCCGGCTCAAAATTGATGAGCTGGAATCTGAACTCCAAACACTGCGGCACATCCGGGAGAGGGAGAAATACCTGGGTGCTGTGTTCCAGGAGGCAGTCACACCTGGTAGATTAACTAATGTTAATTCGATGGGCGGGCAGGGACAGCAGTGTGTGACTGCGAGTGAGGCAGGTAGAGGGACCCTGCAGACAGGAACACAGGAGCCGCAGCCCTTGACATTGTCCCACAGGTATGAGGCACTTGCTCCCTGCGTGGATGAGGAACAGGGCCGCAGGAAGGATGAAGCAACTGACCATGGCACCATGGTCCAGGAGGCCATTCAAGAGGGGGGGGAGCTAAAAGACAGATTGTAGTTGTAGGGGATTCCATCATCAGGGGGATAGACAGTATCCTTTGTGAGCAGGATAGAGAATCCCGCATGGTGTGTTGCCTGCCTGGTGTCAGGGTGCGAGACATCTCTGACCGGCTTGAGAGGATACTAGAGAGGGAGGGGGAGGATCCAGTTGTTGTGGTCCATGTAGGTACCAACAACATAGGAAGGACTAGGAAAAAAGACCTGTTTCAGAATATGAAAAGCTAGGAACAAAATTAAAAAAGAAGTCTTCAAGGGTCATAATCTCTGGATTGCTGCCCGAGCCACGTGCAAATTGGCAAAGGGAGGCGAGGATCAGGGAAGTAAACACGTGGCTAAAAGAGTGGTTTGGGAAAGAAGGTTTCCTTTTCATGGGGCACTGGCATCAGTTCTGGGACGGGAGGGATCTATACCACTGGGATGGACTCCACCTGAACAGGGCCGGGTCGAGTGTTCTGGTGAAAAGGGTAAATAGGGTGGTTAATAGGACTTTAAACTAGTAAGTAGGGGGAATGGAGAAGTGAGCGTAGAGGGAGAATAACAATTAATGTAAGACAAAGCAGCAGGTTAGCAGGTGACGAGGAAGCTTCAACTCCGTTGAAAATTAGGAAAAAAGTTAAAGGGAAGGAGAACTCAAGAGTTGTTAGTAATGGAGGTAATAGCACCCAAAAAGAAGGTGTAAAAACTGGCATAAGGGCACTTTATCTGAATGCTCGGAGCATTCGAAACAAAGTGGATGAGTTGACGGTGCAAATCATGGCAAATGGGTATGATTTAGTGGCCATTACAGAGACATGGTTACAGGATGGTCATGACTGTGAGTTAAATATCCAGGGATATCAAACTGTTCGGAGGGACAGACAGGAAGGTAAGGGAGGTGGTGTTGCTCTGATTTTTAAGGATGATATCACGACAGTAGTGAGAGATGATATAGGTTCTACTGAACAAAACGTTGAATCCATTTGGGTGGAAATTAGGAATAGCAGGGAGAAGAAGTCACTGATAGGTGTGGTCTATAGGCCACCAAATAATGACATTGTGGTGGGGCGGGCAATAAACATAAAAATAGCTAATGCATGTAAAAATGGTACAGCAATTATCATGGGGGATTTTAATCTACATATCGCTTGGTCAAACCAGGTCAGTCATGGCAGCCTTGAGGAGGGCTTCATAGAATGCATCCACGATAATTTCCTTGAACAATATGTAATGGAACCTACGAGGGAGCAAGCTATCCTAGATCTTGTCCTGTGTAATGAGACAGGAATAATTACTGATCTCACAGTTAGGGATCCTCTTGGAAGGAGCGATCACAGTATGGTCGAATTTAAAATACAGATGGAGCGTGAGAAGGTTAAATCCAGTACCTATGTCCCGTGCTTAAACAAAGGAGCCTATGTAGGAATGAGGAAGGAGTTAGCTAAGGTAGAATGGGAGCAAAAAAGTTATGGTGGGTCAATTGAGGAACAGTGGAGGACTTTCAAAACGATTTTTCACAGTGCTCAGCAGAAGTATATTCCAGTGATAAGGAAGAACTGTACGAAAAGAGAGAGCCAGACATGGATGTCTAAGGAAATAAAGGAAAGTATCAGATTGAAAAAAAACGCATACAAAAAAACAAAGAGTAGTGGGAAACTAATAGACTGGGAAATCTTTAAAGGCCAACAGAAAGGCACAAAAAAAGTTATAAAGAAAAGTAAGATAGATTATGACAGTAAACTAGCTCAGAATATAAAAACAGGCAGCAAAAGTTTCTATAAATATGTAAATCCTAAAAGAGTGGCAATTGGTCCTTTAGAGGATGAGAAGGTCAATTTAATAACTGGGAATGAGGAAATAGCCGAGACATTAAACAATTATTTTGTGTCGGTCTTCACAGTGGAAGACACAAATAATATGCCGAAAACTAATGGCAAGAAGGTTATAGCAAGTGAGGACCTAGAAATTATCATTATCACTAAGGAGGCAATGCTGGGCAAGCTAATGGGGCTAAAGGTAGACAAGTCTCCTGGCCCTGATGAAATGCATCCCAGGGTACTAAAAGAGGTGATGAGGGAAATAGCAAATGCACTAGTAATTCTTTA
>NW_025974766.1:0-8308 GCF_021869965.1 Rhincodon typus
TGCTGCTTGGCCTGCTGTGTTCATCCAGCCCTGCACCTTGTTGTCTCTGCTTTTTTCATGTTTGCCATTCATCAGCAAAATGGGTTGCAAGAATATATCCAAAGCAGGAGTGGATGAGCCCGATCTGTTTTTTTGGACACAGCAACCAGCCACATGTGAATGACTATTGGGTGCTCAGACGTAGCTAGTCTCAGAGATACAGGAGCATCTATCAACGTCATGTGAAAACAAACACTCAACAAACTTCAGGATTGCTCTATTCTCTGCAAATAAGCAAACATGAACATTTTCACTTAGCAAAGTAACAAACCATTGCAAATTCATGAGACTTTTAGAAGTGCTAAGCTCATTCAAAGACATTAGAATAAACGCTGTATTTGATGTTACATGCTTATCAGTTTTCACACAGCAACAGATCTGAATCTGCGTGCTGTGACACAAGCAAATCAAAACATTCTTGAATTTTATGCTGACTGCTTCATTAGTACTGGTAAATGAAAAGGTGTTACATGTAAATTGTATGTAGATGCCAATGTGCCTCCAGTCACCCATCAACAGCAATGAATAACTTTTCATGTCAATGAGCAAATTGAAAAGGAACATGGCTACAGTCTTAGAGAAATGTAACCTCATCTTGAACAAAGCCTGTTTAATAAAAGCAGAATCAAATTTTATTATACAGTGGAGGCGTATCACTAAATCCATGGACAATTGAAGCCATTGGAAATATTTTGAATTTTACAAATATTACAGCAAGTCCAGAATCTACTGGTACTGATTTTGTTCCATATTTATTTGATTCCTGAGTTCACTGTACTGTCTTACCCAATAATGGTCTAACAAAAGAGACCATTAAGTGGAGAGGACCACGTCACATAAACAGACTGTATATCGTATCAAATAATGGTTTTCAGCAAATTGTACAAATGCCTATTTCGACCCTGAGAAAGCCATCCAACTGGTAATAGATACAAACCTGGTTGGCTTCAGTGCATTCTGTTGCAGAAGGACAACCCATTAATCATTGCAATGGTAAGCTAATTGCTAAAACCTGTTGAGTAATGTTGCGCACAAACAGAAAGTCAAGCACTCTCAATGGCATGGGATGTCTTACATTTTCATCTCTATTTGTATGGAAGCAAGTTTGAAGTCAGAAACTATCATGGACCGCTCATATGCTTGTTTAACAGTCCACATAGGAAACAACACTGAGCAAGAGTATTAGATGTTCAAACTACAAGAGTACAAGTTCCTCATCAATTATCAGCCAGACAAGCTCAACCCAGAGGACTATCATACAAGTGTTGCCAACAGTCAGTGGACTAGTTGTGAAGAAATGATTGCCGAACAACATCTTAACTGCATAAGCCTAAAAGCAGTTCTAAAGTTGCGAAAATTAGTTTGCATCATAGCAGCAACAAAACAAGCTGAGGCATTACAACTATGTAAGATGGCGATGGAATCACAAAATATGGAAACAAAGACCATCCACAAGTGAAACTATCAAACACTACGAGGTCTTCACAATGTTTGAAATGAACTTCTCTGTTACAACTACATCTGATCTCATGTTGTGCAATAAAGGCATTGTCATTCCATTGAAGAATGTGTTATTGATAATAGCACATGAAGAGCACCATTGTCATTTGTCAACACCCAACAACACTTCAGGGAAAAGGTTTGGTTCACAGATATTGACAACTTGGTACAGCACAAAATCAATCGGAGTTTGCTAGTCACATAACTACAATGTCAAATCTTAGTGGTTCTCTCAAGATGTCTGAATTAGCTCAGGACCATGTATAGAAGTTGGTTTGATTTTGCAGATTTGTTTTGAGCAGAATCTCTGTTCTGAAAATACTTACATCAACTCAGATTGTGTTAATGATACATATTTCACAGAATCACAGAGGCCTTATGGTGCAGAACACCCTGGTTCCAAAATTCTTTAACTCCGGAGTTTTGCAACAAAAACTCTCCTTTCTTGTCAGCTTGGCAATATCAGAAGTAAACTCACTGTTCGGAATCCATCAGTTAACAAGTTTTAAACTCTTATAGACAGCACACAAAGTGTCAATAGAATCCTATTTGAAAGAGATTTTCCTGCAGCAAGCTTGTTCTAAGCAGAAACCTAACCCTAAAACAAAACTCCTTGAATGCAGAACCACAGTAAGCAAACTAATCACCTCCACATTTAATTCCTGTTTGATTTTTTTTTTGCATTATTTGTCTCCCAGGGTGCTTGGTCACACAATCAGTTACTAAGGGCAAATAGCTATTTACAACAAATCATCTTCAGAGAAATCATTTTCTTAAAATGACAACAGCTCAACACCAAATATAGGCTTTTCCGCAAAAGCACATGAGCCATCACAGTTGTATGATCCTTATCCAGTATCTCACAATAAACTCCAAATATCTAACTCCCATTGCTTAGACTCTCTTATTAGTTCATCCCTAAGGTTGTTAGCAATTTCCAAAACTTCTGGTTATGACAACTTCAGCTTTTAGTTCTATAATGAGACTATTCTATGGTCTTTATTTAATAGCCTCATTTATTTGAATGACAGCCTTTGTTTCCACTTTCACAAATGTTGAGAGTCTTACTTCTGAGCTATTAGAAGTCCTTTTCTGAGTATATCATCATTTTCTTTTGGTCCAGCAAGCCACTCTGTTGTATCAAACAACTAGAAAAACTAAAGAAACGTATGAAACTGGAGAAACAACCTAGCATCGAACTAGGCATCACAAATAACAAGCACAACCTCAGCCCGGTTGACTCTGTAAAGACCACCTGACTAACATCGGGAAGCTTGTGCAACCATTAGGAGAGCTGTCTCACAAAGTAGTCAAACAACAGCCTGTCACAGTGATACTCTCAGAATTAAACCTTACAGACAATATCCCAGACATCACCATCTCTGGATATGTCCTGTCCCATCAACAAGACAGACCCAATAAAGGTGGTAGTACAGTGGCATACAGACAGGAAGGAGTTGCCATGGGAATCCACAACGTTAACTCCAGAGCCCAGTTTTATGGCATCAGACCAAACACCAGTAAAGAAACCTCCTGCTGATTACCACTATCGCTCCAGAAATCAGCTGATGAATTAGTACTCCATGTTGTCATCCAGTTGGAAATGGTGGTGAACAATTAAATGACTAAAAGAGGAGGAGTCTTCACAAATATCCCCAACCTCAATAATGGAAATGCCCCTCACGTCAGTGCAAAAGGTAAGACTGGAGCATTTCAACCCATCTTCAGCCAGAAATGCTGAACTGGATGATTTATTTCAGCCTCTTCCTGATGTCCCCAGCATCACAGATGCCAGTCTTCAACCAATTAAATTTCACTCCATGTGAAATTGCTGAAGGTGCTAGATATGGCAAAGGATATGGGCCTGACCACGTTCTGTTAGTAGTACCGAAGACTTGTCTTCCAGAACCAGCTGTGTTCCTAGCCAAGCCATTCTCATACAGCAACAACAGTGACATTTACCCAGCAATGTGCAAAATTGTCTAGTATGTCCTATCCACAAAATGCAGGACAATTGCAAGCAACTACTGCTCTATCAGTCTCCTCTTGATAACCAGAAAAATTATGGAAGGGGTTATTTACAATGCCATCAAGCAGCACTTGCAAAGGAATAATCTGCTCACTGACACTCAGTTTGGATTCTGCCAGGGTCACTCAGCACTTGACCTCATTACAGCCTGGTCCCAGCATGACTAAAGGAGTTGAACTCCAGAGATGAGGTGATAGTGACTGCTCTGGATTTCAAGGGCATTTGATTGAGTGTGGCACCAAGGAGCCCTAGTGAAACCAGGGTCAATGGAATCAGGGGGAAAACTCTCTCCTGGTTGAACTCATACATAGCTCAGCAAAGATGGTTGTGGTTGATGGAGGGCACTCATCTCAGTTCAAGGACATCCTGCAGGGGACTGTGTTAGGTCCAACCATCTTCAGCTACTTCATCAATTGTCTTTTCTCCATCATAAGGTCACAAGTGGGCATGTTCACTGAAGATTGCACAATGTTCAACATCATTCATGAATTCTAAGGTACTTTAAATGTCCATATCTAACATGCAGCAAGACCTGGTCAAAATCCAGGCTGAGACTGATAAGTGGCAAGTCATGTTCCTGTCATACTGTGCCAGGCAATGACCATCTCTAACAAAAGGGAATCTGATCATCACCACTTGATGTTCAGTGAATCCTCCACTATCAATATCCTACAGGGTTACTATTGACCAGAAATTTAACTAGACCAGCCATATAAATAGACTGGCTATAAGAACAGGTCAGAAAATAGGAATTCTGCATTGAATAGATCATCTTCTGTCTCATCCATGCCTGTCCACTATGTACAAGGTACAAGTCAGGATTGTGATGGAAAATTCTTTATTTGCCTGCATGCGTTGAACTTGAACAACACTCATGAAGCACAAAATCATCCACGGCAAAGCAACTCTCAAACTTAAGAACTGGTATTTGGACTTGTCTGGGCGTCCAGTCAATTCAGCTGTCCATTTGGACTTTACCATTTCTTCCATTTCCATTTTGGAAGCTGCTGTGACTGTTAACAATGGGACTAACATTTTCCAAAAGGAATTACTGATTCAAAATGACATAGCAATGCTGTTACCGAAGGGTAGGGAATTTCAAAACAAGGGGGCATAATTTTAGATGAGAGGAGAAAAACTTAAAAGGGTCCTAAGGGGCAACTTTTTCACACAGAGGGTGGTGCGTGTATGTAATGAACTGCCAGAAGAAGTGGTAGATGCCGGTTAGAGTTACAACATTTAAAAGACATTTGTAGAGTCATCGAGTCATCGAGTCATAAGAGTCCTACAGCATGGAGACAGGCCCTTTAGCCCAAACTGGTCCACGCTGACCAAAATGTCCATCCACGTTAACCCCATTTCTCTGCACTTGGCCCATTACCTTCTAAACCCTTCCTATCCATGTATTCATCCAAATGCCTTTTAAATGTTGTTAATGTACCCACCTCAACCACTTCCGCTGGCAGCTCATTCCATAGGTGTACCACCCTCTGTGTAAAAATGTTGCCCCTCAGGTTCCCATGTATTCTTTCCCCTCTTACCTTAAACTGATGCCCTCTAGTCCGTGATTCACCAACCCTGGGAAAAAGTCTGAGTGCATTCACCCTATCCATGCCTCTCATGATCTTATACACTTCTATAAGATTACCCCCTCAGTCTCTTATGCACCAAAGAAAAAATGTCCTAGCTTCTCCAACCTCTCCCTATAACTTAGTCCGTGGAGTCCTTGCAACAATTGTAAATCTCCTCTGCACTCTTTCCAGTTTAATAACATCTTTCCTATAGCAAGGTGACCAAAACTGAACAGAATACTACAAGTGCAGTCTCATCAACATCCTGTACAATTGCAACATGACTTAACAATTTCGATACTCAACGCCTTGACTGACGAAGGCCAGTGTGCCAAAAGCCTTCTTCACTGACCTGTCTACCTGTGACTCCACTTTCAGAGAACCATGCACCTGAATGCCAAGGTCCCTCTGTTTCATTACACTCCTAAAGGCCCTACCATTCACTGTGAAGCTCCCTCCTTGATTTGACTTTCCAAAATGCAACACCTCACAATTATCTATATTAAACACCATTTGTGATTTCTTGGCACACTTTCCCAGCTGATCGAGATCTTGCTGCAATTTCTGATAATATTCCTCACTGTCCACGATGCTGCCTATTTTAGTGTCATCCACAAACTTACTAATCATGCTTTGTACATTCTCAACCAAATCATTGATATAGGTAACAAACAGCAATGGGTCCAGCACCAACCCCTAAGGCACACCGCTATTCACAGGCCTCCAGTCCGACAAGCATCATTCCACTGTTACCCTCTGCTTCCAACCATCAAGCCAACGGTGTATCCAATTGCCATCTCTCCCTGGATTGCATGTGATCTAACCTTCCAGAGCAGCATACCACGTGGAACCTTATCAATGGCCTTACTGAAATCCGTATAGAGTACTTCTACCACCCTGCCCTCATCAACCTTCCTGGTCACTTCATCAAAGAACTGTAACAAATTTGTGAGGCATGATCTCCCACGCATGAAGCCATGCTGACTACTGCTAATCAAACTGTGTTTTTCCAAATGCATGTTTATCTTAACTCTCAGAATCTTCTCAAGTAACTTATCTACCACAGAGGCTAAAATTACTGGTCTATAATTCCTAGGTTTTTTTTCCCAGCCCTTCTTAGATAAGGGCACAACATTTGCTACCCTTCAGTCTTCGGAAACCTCACCTGTGCCTAATGATGATGCAAATATATCAGCTGAGGCCCCCTCAATTTCTTCTCTTAGCCTCTTGCAGGGTTCTTGGGTATATCTGGTGAGGACCAGGAGATTTATCCATCTTCATACATTCTAATACTTCCAACACCTCCTCTCCTGCGATATGGACTGTCCCCAAGATATTGCCACTAACTTCAAGTTCCCAAGTCGTCTTGTCTTTGTCCACGGTAAACACGAAGGAGAAATATTCATTTGGGACCTCGGCCATCTCCTGCCGTTCAACACACACACGGCCCCTTTGGTCATTGAGCGGTCCTATTCTCACTCTTGTTATCCTTTTTCCTTTTAAAGAATCTCTTTGGATTCACCCTAATTTTTTCAGCCAAATCTATCTTGTGTCCCCTTTTCGCCCTCCTGATTTCCTTCTTTAGGACTGTATCCCCTATATACCTCCAGGGATTCCCTTGATCCCAGCTGCCTGTACCTGAGCCATGCCTCCTTCATTTTTCTGGTCAAAGCCTCAATAACTTTTGTCATGCAGGGTTCCCTATTCCTGCCAACCTTGCCCTTTACCCTCACAAAAATGTGTAGACATTGAACTCTAGCAATCACACTTTTAAAGGTCTCCCACTTGTCAGAGGTCCCTTTGCCTGCAAACAAACTATTCCATTCAACCCCTGTAAGCTCCTGTCTAATTCCATCAAAATTTGCCTTGCCCCAGTTTGGAGCTTGAACCTGTGGACCAGTTTTGTTCTTCTCCATAACTATTTTAAAATTAATAGAACAATGGTCACTGGTCCCAAAGTGCTCCCCTCTGTCACTCCAGTCACCTGTGCTGCCTGATTTCCCAACAACAGATCGGGTTTTGCTCTCCCCGAGTAGGACCCTCTATATACTGCTTGAGGAATGTTCCCGAACACATGTAACAAATTCCACCGCATCTAAACCCTTAACACTATGGCAGTCCCAGTCTATGTTAGGAAAATTAAAATCCCCTCCTATGACAACCCTATTGCTCCTGCAAGACTCCCCAATCTCCCTGCATATTTGTTCCTCTAATTCCCGTTGACTATTTGGGGGCCTATAGTGCAACCCCAATAACATCATCATCCCCTTTTTATTTCTTAGCTCCACCCACAAAGCCTCACTGGATGATCCCTCAAGTATTTCATCTCTGACTACACCCCCTATAAAAATTGCAACTCCCCCTCCCCTCTTTCCTCCATCTCTGTCCTGCCTAAAGCACCTGTACCCTGGCACATTGAGCTGCTAGTCCTGTCCCTCCCTTAGCCATGTTTCTGTAATGGCTATAATATCCCAGCCCCACATATCTATCCACGCCCTGATTTCATCAGCCTTACCCATCAGCCCTCTTGCATTGAAATAGATGCAATTTAATCCAACAGGTGTTCTTCGCTCCCTGTCCTGTTCCAGCCTGACCTATCTCTTCAACTTGTTATTGCTGATTGCTGTATCTACTTCCAGCCTCCCATTTCCCTCCCTGTTGTTGAGGATCCCTCCGCCCTGCCAATCTATTTTAAACCCTCCCTGCAGCTCCAGCAAATCTGCCTGCCAGAATATTGGTCCCCTTCCAGTTCAGTGCAAACTGTTCTTCTTGAACAGGTCACCGCTACAACAGAAATGATCCCAATGATTCAGGAATCTGAATCCCTGTCCCCCGCACCAATTCTTTAGCCACACATTCATGTGCCATATCCTCCTGTTCTTACCCTCACTAGTACGTAGCACTGGAAGTAATCCAGAGATTACCACCGTCAAGGTCCTGGTTTTTAACTCTGTTCCTAGCTCTCTATGATCACTCTGCAGGACCTCATCCCTATTTCTACCTATATCATTTGTGCAAAGTGCACAATGACTTCTGGCTGCTCTCCCTCCCCCTTGAGAACAGGTATTTACACAGGTACACAAATAGGAAAGGTTTAGATGGATATGGGCCAAATGCAGGCAAATGGGACTAGTTTAGGGGATCGCATTCTTGCAGGAAGGTGGGTGAG
>NW_025974767.1:0-8307 GCF_021869965.1 Rhincodon typus
GAATCACTGACAGCTGAGAAATAGACTTAAGTGCTCCAATTAACTATTACTACAGTAAGTTATCCCACTGAAATCAGTACTTATTGAAGCAAAAAAGAGATGATCTAATTCAGTTTCACAATGGTCTTATGTCACTCTAAAGCAAGATAAAATTCCTGTAATTCTCCCGCTTTAACACCTCCACCCTCAAACGGCCCAGCATAGCATAACCTTTACAGCAGAAAATCTTCTTCCCTGCATTTGATTTGTCAGGTCATTTTAAATCTGGGTGCTGTCAATATCTGAATTTGTGCAAAATTCAAGGAATAAAAAAAGTATAGAGAAGATGCCTGCATACACCTAATGAAAATATAACTGGGCACGGTTCCAGTATCCAATACTCAAACAGCTCTCCATTACCATAAATTAGAGGTCTTTATATAATATTTTCAGAAGGAGATATACCAAAAGACACATCAGTATGCAAATAACTTCTGTAATTTGAGTAAGACAGAATGGTCACCCACTGACGATTGCTTAAAAGGAGACAATTTTAAATGTTACTTCTTAAATAACAGAACAATGTGTGGCAGGTCATTCATAACAATAAAAGCTCACTTGTTGAAAAGTGTCGATTGAAACCATGATAATAAAATGAATAAGGAGCTCAGCATTTAAACAAAAAAGTGGAGAGAAAAAAAATTGTGGGAGCATTCCAGTGATAGTGCAATAGTAGCACAGCTAGTATATATGCACTGCTATCATACATTTTCTTTTGTTAGTTCATAGCACATCTAGGCAGACAGTAGATCCTTAATTCTGTGATGCACATCATTACTTAAGCTCATTGAGTCAAAGTATGGTTTATTACTGGTTGTGTTTTTGGGTGTTACATTAGCAGCTTTGTTCATGACATTAACAGCAGTTCTGTCCTTCAAGTTATCCAAAAATCTGAGAGTTAAATGAGCCCACAACATCACACAGCTCTGTAATCCTGCCACATCCAGGTGTGAAAGTGGCAGAAGCCAAATATGGGGTGGCCGTTCAGCACAAACATTGAAATTTTCTCTAAAATTAAAACAAATTACTGAAGACACAATTCATCCAGCATCCATGGAATGAGAAACAGGCTTAACATGTTGAGTTCGAGAGTCAGTTGTAAAACATGGAAACAGACCAGTGGGTTCAACTCTTCCATGCCAACCAGATCTAAACTGATCTAGTCCCATTTGCCAGTATTTGACCCATATCCCTCTAAAGCCTTCCTATTCATGAATCCAGATGCCTTTGAAATGTTGTAACTGTACTCCCCTACACCACTTCCTCTGGCTGCTTGTTCCATACGTGCACCACCCTACGTGTGAAAAGTTGCCCCACAGGTCCCTTTTAAATCTTTCCTCTCTCACCTTAAAACTGTGCCTCCTAGTTTTGGACTCCCCTACCCTGGGAAAAAGACCTTAGCTATTCACTCCTATGCCCCTCATGATTTTATAAACCTCTGCTTGGTAAACCCTCAGCCTCCGATGTTGCAGGGGAAAAAAGCCTCACCTTATTCAGCCTCTCCCGATAGTTCAAACCCTCCAACCCCTTTTCTGAACCCTATCAAGGGTAACATCTTTCCTATAGCAGGGAGATCAGAACGGAATGCAGTATTTCAAAAGTGGCCTAATCAATATCCTGTACAGCCACGACATGACATCCCAACTCCTATACTCAGTGCACTGACCAATGAAGGCAAGTGTGCCAAATGTCAACTTCACCTTCAAAGAACTGCATCCCTAGGCAACACTCCCCAGGGCCCTACCATTAACTGACCCAATTTGTCTTACCAAAATGCAACACCTCATATTGATCTAAATTAAACTCCATCTGCCATTCCTGGACCATTGGCCCATCCGATCAAGATCCTGTCGTACTCTGGAGGTAATCTTCTTTGCTGTCCACTATACCACCAATATTTGCATCCAAATCATTTTATATAAATGATGAAAAGCAGTGGACCCAGCACTGATCCTTGTGGCACATCAGTGGTCACAGGCCTCTAGTCCTGAGAACACTCTACAAATACCGTCTCCTACCTTTCAGCCAATTTTTTATCCAATTGGCTAGCTCCCCCTGAATTCCATATGATCTAACCTTGTTAACCAGTCTACCATTCAGAACATTATCAAATACCTCACCAAAGTCAATATAGACACTTACCGCTCAGCCTCCAATCTTCGTCACTTGTTCAAATAAAAACTCAAGTCAGAGAGACACGATTTCCCACACACCAAGCCATGCTGACACTCCCTAATCAGTCCTTGCCTTTCCAAATGCATGTAAATCCCATCCGTTAGGTTTCCTTCCAACAACTTGCCTACCACTAATGTCAGGCTCATCGGTCTATAGTTCCCTGACTTTTCCTTCCTACTTTCTTAAATGACAACACCATGTTAGCCAACCTCCAGGTTTTTGGCACCTCACCTCTGGCTTTCAATGATACAAATATCTCAACAAGGGGGACAGCAGTCTCTTCCTTAGCTTCCCAGTGTTCTGGGATACACCTGATCAGGTCCAAGGAATTTGTCCACTTTTATGCATTTTAAGAACTCCAGCACATCCTTCTGTAATGTGGACACTTTAAGATATCAGTGTTTATTTCTCCAAGTTCCCTAGCTTACATATCCTTCTCCACAGTAAACACTGATGCAAAATACTCATTTAGTATCTCATCCATTTCCTATGGTTCCCACACAGGCAGCCTTGATCTTTTAAAGGGCCCTATTCCTTCCCAAGTTACTCTGTGTCTTAACGTATTTATAGAATCTCTTTGGATTCTCCTTAACTATTTGCCAAAGCTATGTCCTTATTTTGCTCTCCCAATTTCCCTCAAGTATATTCCTTCTGCCCTTATACTCCTCCAGGGATTCATTCGATCCCGACTATGTATACCTGTCACATGCCTCTTTTTCTTGACCAGAGCCTCAATTTCTCTAGTCATCCAGCATTCCCTACATTTACCAGCCTCAAAGTACTCCCCCACTGACATCGCAGTCATTTGTCCTGCCTTATTTCTCAAGAGAAGGTCAAGTTGAGGCAGCATGGTGGCCGAGTGGTTAAAACTGCTGCCTCATAGCCAAGGGACACGGCTTTGATTTTAGCCTCAGGCAGCTGCCTGTGCAGACTTTGCACATTCTCCCCACGTTTGTGTGGGTTTCCCTCAGGTGCTCGGGTTTCCTCCCATAGTCCAAAGGTACGCAGTTTAAACGGATTGACCATACAAAATGCAGGGTTGCAGTGATTCGATAGGCGCTGTGGCTGGGTGGGATGCCCTTCAGAAGGTCAGTGTGGAATCAATGGGCTGAATGGCCTGTTTCTACACCGTGGGGATTCTAATGATTTTAAGTTTTGCTCCTTCTCTAATAAGCACATCCACATATTGAAGAAGAAATATTTTTGTATGCAGTTAAATTCCTCTCCACTCAAGCCCTTAACACAAGGGCAGTCTGTGTTTTGGGAGTTAAAATTTCCCTGGCATTACAACCCTATTATTCTTACAGATATTTGAAATCTTCTTACATATTTACTTCTCAATTTCCCTACTGGGGGGCATATACAATGCCAATAATGTGATCAGCCCTTTTCTATTTTTCAGTTACGCCTACACAACTTCACTAGACATTCTCCCATGAATATCCTCCCTAAGTGCAGCCGTGATGTTATCCTTAACTAAAAACACCACTCCCCCTCGTCGTTGGTGGGGTTCTCAAAATAAACAAACAAATCAGGAAATGTGTTTTGCCATTACTTGTGGGGTAAACACTGGGGAGGGATCACGGAGAATTACTACTCCTGCTTAAATACTGCTGTAGGATCTTTTATTTCTATACAACAAACTATTTCGCAGACAACAATACAGCATTTCCTACATTTTATGCAAGATTACGCACTTAATCCTGGAATGGTACTCAAATTCACAATCCTCTGACTTGTGGGGGAAAAAAAATAAGATAACAATGCAATCTAGTTGATGTTCATCACTTACAGAAAAACTGACTGCTGTTTCTGACCACCAAGAGCAAACTTTGAATGCTTAGAAGTGATCATTCTAAAAACTGAAATAAAAACTGCTACATAGTGAAAATTTTGGAGTTTCATTCATCATTTAATAGACCCCAAGACCATAAAAAATAGGAACAGGTGTAGGCTGTTCAGCCCCTCAAGTTTGCCATCATTCAAGAGGATAATGGCCGGTGACATTTCTCACATCCACTTTCATCCATTTTCACCATAACCCTTGATTCCTAAACTGATCATGAATCTCTTACCCTTAAACATATAAGGATGCAGCCCTCAAAGCTCTCTGTGGAAAGGAGTTCCAAAGACTCTCAACCGTCAGAAGAGATTCCTCCTCCTCTCAGTCTTGAATTAGCATACCTTCATTCTGAGACTAAGCCCCCTGATCTTAGACTCTTCCACAAAGAGAAACATCCTCTCAATTACCTGGTCAAGCCCTTAAGAATTCTATGTTTCATTTTTCTAAACTCATGATTAGAGTCCCAAACGGTTTAGTCTTTGCTTACAAAGCAATCCCTCCATACCAGGGATCATTCTAGCATGCCTTCTTTAAACACCTCTGAAGAAGTGGTATCTTTTCTTAAATATGGGGACCAAAACTGCTCTCAGTATTCCAGATGCACCTTGTATAGTTGAGTAATGCTTCTTTACTCTTATACCCCAACCCCTTTGAAATAAGAGCCACCATCCCATTAGCCTTCCTGGCTATCTGCAGTGTGCAGTAGCTTTCTGTTTTGTGCACACATTCCTCTTCCACCAACCCCCCCCTCACAGTCCTTTGGTGTTGGTGCTTTGCACCATTTAAATAGTATTCTTTTGTTCCCCTTCCAAAGGGAGGAACTTCACATTTTCCCACAGTATATTCCATTTGTCAACTTTTTGACCATTACTTAAATCTATCAATATCTCTCTGCAAACTGTCTGTTCACCTAGTTGTGTCATCTGGAAATCTGGCTACAGTACATTCACTTCCTTTCTCCAAGTTGTTAATATATATCAAACAGTTGCAGTCCCAGCACCCATCCTTCTGGAACCCCACCTGGTTACAGATCACCAACGTGAAAAAACCTCTTACCCCACATGCTGTTTCCTGCCCATGAGTCAATTTTCTATCCGTGCCAGTACACCACCTTCAACAGTGTAGGCTCTTAACTTGTCAAATGCTTTCTCGACGTCCAAGTAGAAACACAATTCTGGTTGAGACTTCCTCGAAAAATTCTAATAAGTTAGTCAGACATGATTTCCCTTTCATGAACCTATGCTGAAAGGGACAGTGGAGGCACTTATTACGATAGACTCTCTCTCAGAAAGTACTATTTTTTGAGATAAAAAGATAAAGCAGTCATAGTCTTAGTAGACCGTAGGATGCTCTCTCATGAGAAGACTGGCATCGGTTTAACCAGAGGGTCACCTCAGCCAAAATTGATCTTGCACAAGAAAAAAGTCAACCCTTTGACCCAAGGCCTAAAATACAGGTTTTCATATACGAGGAAAGTTCAAAGTTAACCCTAATTTTTCAGGTATCTAACAGTGTTAAGATTATTAGTTACTTTCCAATAATTACTAAATCATAAAAGTCAAATATTTTCCCGCATCCAATTCTAGAGGAAATTTCCCGGCCAAATCAAAAAAGCTCTCATGATACTATTGTGAAAAAAAATTTAACAAAAACACTGCTTAATTCTGCCAACTTGTTTTCTGACATTGACAGAAAAATGCACAATTGACCTGCATTTGAAACACCAATGAACTTCGACTTCAGCAAACAGGACTGTTGCCAAGAGTGGGAAGATTGCCTCACAGTCAGCACTTGAAGTAGCCTGGGAAGAATATCAAGTGACGCAGAGCCGAAGCAGCAATTGAGGTGTTCTTCCTGCTTATGTGGGAGCTCTGGCACAGTTCCTTTGCCTGGGACTGTAACGTGTGCGGGAACTGTCTCCACATGCAGCTCCTAGAAGTGCAAATTTCAGAGTGGGAGCAGCAGCTGGGGACAGACCGGATAATTGGTGAGGCTCACGTATGGAGGATAACACAGAGGTAATCACTTGGCTGGCTAAGGCTCCAAAGGCAGGGAGGGAACGGATGACCACCAGGCAGATAGAGGACTAGACAGGCAGTGGAGGAATCCCCTATGGCCATTCCCCTGCAAAACAGACACCACTTTGGATTGTGTTTGAGGAAAATGGCTTCTCACAGTAAAGTAGCAGCAGCCAAATTCATTGTAGTATTACTAGACACAGTAAACACAAGAAGGTTGTTCCCAATGACTGGGGAGTCCAAAACCAGAAGTCAATGTCTAAAGGAACTAGGTAGACCATTTACAACTGGGATAAGAAGAAATTTTTCCAATCCAGAGTGGTTAGTCTGTGGAATTTTGCGCCACAGAAAGCTGTTGAGAACAGAACAGTGAATGTTTTCAATGACGACTAAGACAGGAATTGTGGAGCAGGTTCAAAGGGCTAAATGGCCTTTTTAAAAAGTAATTCACAAGATGGGACTGTCACTAGCTAGGCCAGCATTTATTGCCTGTTCCTACCTGCCCAGATGGCATTGCTGCAAAGTCGCATCTGAAGCCAGATCAGATAAGGATGGCAATTTGCTTCATAAAAAGGGCATTAGTGAGTCAGTTGGATTTGTCTGACAATCACTTGTTTCATGAGCTTCAGATCCCTAACTCCAAGTTTTTTTTGTTGAATTCAAATTCAACTATCTGCCACGGTGGGACTTGAACACAAGTTTCCAGAACATTATTTGTATTTCTGGATTATTAGTCTAGCATTAATACCTCCTGACTGTCATCTCCCTGTTCCTATTTTCTATGTCTCTATGTCAAATTCAAAAGGGTTATGAGAAGACACCAGCTCACTGTGGTTCCATCTTGTGTCAGATTGCCAAAAAATATGAAAGCCAATGGTGATATTCAAGTGAAAAAAAAAAGCCAAATTTAAGAAAGGTGCTGCTGTCCATGTTCATAAAGATCACTGGATGAATAAAAGCAACTACAAGGAATGGATCAAAGGAGTGTGCCACGTGAAACTAGGAGAACATTGTAAAGAGGAGAATTTGGCTCTTCTGGGATATGTTCAAATTCTACATCATCAATACAGTGATGCAAGATGGGCAACTTTTTTTTTGAAAAGGGGTACAAAACATGAATTTGTGATCAAACCTACACCCTCAAAATTTTTAATGGAGAACAATTCAAATAAATTCCAATTAAACACAACTGTTGAACAAAAAGTAATCACAGGTGGTGGAAATCAGACCAAGAGAAAATGCTATCGCCATCAGCTGCTTTAGGGGAATGTGACGACAAGGTCGTATTATGCCTAGACAATCAATCCAGAAACTCAGCTAATGTTTTGGGGATCCAGGTTTGATTCGCACCACAACAGATGGTGGAATTTGAATTCAATTTAAAATCTGGAATGAAGAATCTACCGATGACCACAAAACCATTGCCGATTGTCAGAAAAAAAAACCTATCTGGCTCACTAATTGCCCTTCAAGGAAGGGAAAGGAAATCTGCTATCCTCACATCGACCAACCTAAATGTGGTTGACTCTCAACTGCCCTCTGAAATGGCCTAGCAAGCCACTCAGTTTAAGGGCAGGTAGTGTCAGGCAATAAATGCTGGCCAGCTAGTAATGCCCATGTCCCACGAATGAATAAGAAACAAAAAAGGTCAGGCAGCGTCAGTCGAGTAGGAAAGAAAGAGACAACAAGGTGCAGGGCTGGATGAACACAGCAGGCCAAGCAGCATCATAGGAGCAGAGAGGCTGACGTATTGGGCCTAGACCCTTCATCAGAAAAAGGGGAGGGGAAGGGGGTTTTGAAATAAATAGGGAGAGAGTGGGAGGTGGATAGAAGAGGGATAGAGGAAAGGATAGGTGGAGAGGAAACAAACAGGTCGAAGAGACGGGGATGGAGCCAGTAAAAGGTGAGTGTAGGTAGGGAGTTAGGAAGGGGATAGGTCAGTCCAGGGAGGACGGACAGGTCAAGGGGGCGGGATGAGGTTGGTCGGTAGGAGATGGAGGTGAGGCTTGAGGTGGGAGGAGGGGATAGGTGAGAGGAAGAACAGGTTAGGGAGGCAGGGACGAGCTGGACTGGTTTTGGGATGCGGTAGGGGGAGGGGAGATTTTGAAACTTGTGAAATCCACATTGATACCATTGGGCTGCAGGGTTCCCAAGCGGAATATGAGTTGCTGTTCCTGCAACCTTCGGGTGGCATCGTTGTGGCACTGCAGGAGGCCCAGGATGGACATGTCG
>NW_025974768.1:0-8307 GCF_021869965.1 Rhincodon typus
TGAGGAAGAAATCATGTTGTTGTGCCTTTTTGACTGACGCATCTGTGTGGGAAGCCCCAGACAGGTTATCAGTTATCATCACTCCTAAGAACTTGATACTCTAATTCCTCTCAACCTCTGTTCTTTTGATGTAGATGGAGGCATGTTCTCCTCCTTTCTTTCTGAAATCAATGATCAGTTCTTTAGTTTTGCAGACAATGAGAGAGAGATTTTTATCAGTGCACCATGACACCAAGCCGTCTATCTCCTTTCTGTATTCTGACTCATCATTGTTTGATATCCAACCTACCATGGTTGGTGTCGTCAGCAAACTTGTAGATGCCTTTCATTTGGAACTTGGCCACATAGCCGTGGGTGTACAGGGACTACAGTAGGAGAGGAGGAATGTCTTCACCCAGAGAGTGTTCATCCTTTGGATTTCTCTGCCACAGAAAATTGCTGAGGCCAAAACATTGAATGTTTCAAAGAAGGAGTTAGATATAGTTCTTAGGGCTTAAAAGGTCAAACGTTATGGGGGGAAAGCAGGAACATGGTAGTGAGATGGATGATATTGAAGAAAGATGGAATCAAGTATTGATGGATATGCATGCGCACCAATCCCTTACAATATAAGGACAGGTGGGTAAAGTGACTAAGGAGGCACATGGTCTACCTGCCTTTATTAGCCAGGCATATAGCTCAAGAGAAGGGAAGAACTATATAAAATGTTTGTTAAGTCATAGCTAGAGCATTGTGTGCATTTCTGGAATGCACATTACAGTAGAGATGTGATAGCTCTGGAGAGGGTGCAGAGGAGATTTACCAAGGTGTTGCCTGAGCTGGAGAGTTTCAGTTATGAAAAGAGATTGGACACACTGGGGATATTTTCATTAGAGCAGACGAGATTGAGAAGGCTAAACTTGCAGACAATACAAAAATAGGTAGAGGGACAGGTAGTATTGAGGATGTGGGGAGGTTGCAGAAGGATTTGGACAGGTTAGGAGAGTGAGCAAAGAAGTGGCAGATGGAGTACAACATGGGAAAGTGTGAGGTCATGCACTTTGGTAGGAAGAATAGAGGTATGGACTATTTTCTAAATGGGGAGAAAATTCAGATGTCTGAAGTGCAAAGAGACTTGGAAGTTCTAGTCCAGGATTCTGTCAAGGTAAACTTGCAGGTTGAATCAGTAGTTCAGAAGGCAAATGCAACTTTGGCATTTATTTTGAGAGGACTTGAGTATAAATAGGGATGTACTTCTGAGGCTCCACAAGGCTTTGGTCAGGCCACATTTGGAGTATTGTGTGCAGTTTTGGGCCCCATATCTCAGGAAAGATATACTTGCCCTGGAGCGGGTTCAGAGGAAGTTCACGAGAGTGGTCCCAGGAATGAAAAGTTTAACATATGAGGCACGTTTGAGGACTCTGGGCCTATATTCGATGGAGTTTAGAAGGATAAGGGGGGATCTAATTGAAACTTACAGAATACTGAATGGCCTGAACAGAGTGGATGTTGGGAAGATGTTTCCATTGGCAGGAGAGACTAGGACCCGAGGGCACAACCTTAGAGTAAAGGGAAGACCTTTTAGAATGGAGATAATGGAGGAACTTCTTCAGCCAGAGAGTGGTGAATCTATGGAATTCATCAAATTTGAGAAGTATTTAGATGTACATTTGTGATGCCAAGACATACAAAGCTATGAGTCAGGTGTTGGAAATGGGATTGGAATAGTTAGATGATTGTTTTTGACTGGCATGAATGCAATGGGTCGAAGGGTCTTTATCTGTGCTGTAGATCTCTAAGACTCTGTAATCACCCAAGATCATGTTGAATGGTGGAGCAGGCACAAAGCACTGAATGGTCTACTCCTGCTCCTATTTTCTACGTTTCCAACTTTCTAAACTGGCTTCAAATTTATTTGTAGACACTAAAACTTCTCCCAGTATATGAAGCTTAAACATAGAAACAGAGAAAATAGGTGCAGGAGGGCCATTTGGCCCTTTGAGGCAGCACTACCATTCAATAGGATCATGGTTGGTCATGCAATTTCAGTACACCATTCCCTCTTTCTGTCCATACCCCTGGATCCCTTTAGCATCAAGGGCCACATCCAGCTCCCTCTTGAATGTATCTAATAAACTGGCCCCAACAGCTTCCTGTGGTAGAGAATTCCATAGGTTCACAAGGTTCTCTGAAACTTGTTGCATAGTCTTGTTCTTGTCAAACTGTGACCTTTGCTGATGGAGACAGCAAGAGCTGCAGATACTGGAGTCAGAGTCAATACAGTGTGGAGCTGGAAGAACACAGCATCAGAGGAGCAGGAGAGTCAATATTTCAGGTTGGGATCCTCTTCATCAGGATTGAAACATGGATTTCCTCCATGAAGTTTTCTCCCAGTCCTGATGAAGGGTCCCGAATTGAAATGTTGACTTTCCTGCTCCTCTGATGCTGCCTGACCTGCTGTGTTCCTCCGATCTTTGCTGACCCTCCTTTCTTTCTCTGGAAAACTGATGTATTGTCACACTCATCTCAGAAAGGTGCTCATTTAAGATCGCCAAATGACATCATGACATGTGACTCTAAGGTTTATTTTTCTTATTGGGATGTTATTTTCTTGCTTTCTTCATGGGATGTAGATGTCACTGGTTGGGGCAGCAATATTTTTTTCCTTTTATTTTCCCCTTTTTCCTCTTTGTATAGCCCATTCCTAATTGCCCTTGAGAAAGTGGTGGTAAGCTGTTTTCTGGAACCACTCAGTGTAGGTACACTTATAATGCCATCAGGGAGGGAATTCCAGGAGTTTGACCCAATGACACTGCAGGGATGGTGATATAACTAAATGCAAAGGAACAACGTTTAGATTCTCTCTTGTTGGCACTTGTGTAGTTACTTGCTACTTTTCAATTCAAGCCTAGATATTGTCCAGGTCTTGCCACATTTGGGCATGGATGGTTTCAACATCTGAGGAGTGGCAAATGTTGCTGAACATTGTGCAATCATCAGCAAATATCTCCACTTCTGACCTTATAATGCAGGGAAGGTTGATAAGGATGTAGTCAACAACCATCTTCAGCAAGTTATTCACTGGGACTGCTGATACCATGGCAGATGTTAGTCTACAATTCGGTTTGTATGCTAGGACTTTAAGAAGCATCTCACCTATTACCCGATGAATTATTTCACACACTCCGTTTCTAATGAGACTTTCTGATGCAGTGATCATTACCTCAATGCTCATATTTTCACACCCCTAAATTCATCATTGACAACTGCAAATGCCCCCTCCCCACCCCCTACCACCACCATTTTGAGTTAGGAATGTAGCTGGTGTCTCCACTTTGGTCCCTATCTATCTCTTCATCACCTTGTTACCATTCTCCTTTTCTCCTAACTGTAGATTATTAACTCTGAATCTAAGTTACGCTAGATTTAAACTCTATTAACCATTAACTCTGCACTGAATTATTGCTTCTTGTTGTTTCTTTATCACCAAAGTTAAATGACAAGTTTGCAGTTGTGATCTTATTTTTCCCCTTTCTTTGTGCAATGGTGCAATACTTGCAATTCTCCAGTCTACTGGGACCATTCCTGAGTCTAATGAAGACTGTAAAATTAAAATCAGTGCGTCTGTAATTTCCATACTCACCTCCCTCAATATCCTTGGTGTCTTGGCCAATATTTATCCCTCAATCAACATTATGGAAGTAATAAAGAGCTACACCCATCCTGACATGACGATAGAGGCCTATCTGGGATTGTTGGCCCCCTCGGACCTCACTACAACCACCAAAATGTAAGGGAGAGCTGTGTTCATCCTTCGGCCTGAGGAGGTGGGTCAGCTGCCCTAGGGAAGGTGCTCACTGTGGGTGGGACAATAATGCCAGTTGAGCCACGACACAGAAAGTTGCCTGTAAGGTGAGGCAAAAATCCCCATCAGTTTATGGGTATACCCTGGACTAAAACCCTCTGAAGACACAAGTTTGTGGAAATTACATTGGACTAAAATTCACTGAACTTTTAGACTCAAGAAACCATGGGCCTCAACAGGACAAGGAAAAGGCTGATTGGGACAGACTGGGTAATATGCAAGGCCAGGGGCAGATGTCTGGAACAGGGGCTAGCCTGCAAAACTAAAGGAAGACCCTCATTCATGCCCCAGCTTAAAATAACAGAAGCCAGACTGCAGGAAACAAACAACTTCAGAACTTCTGGAGCCTACAGAAGTACCAAGCCGTTCAATTTTTGACCAGTGCTCAGGCAGAGAAATACTGAACATTCCACACCATTGTACTACATGTAAACCTGTTTGACCTTTGAATGTAAGAACATTCATACTGCTATTCAAAACTTAATGAATGCCCATCCAAGGAAATACCAGACATTCCAAGCCATCGAAATCATTCACCTTAATCAAAGAACCATTCACACCTCCTCCAGTGAGCAGGAAACTCATTCAGCCCTGAGAGGAGAAACAATAGCTCAGCAATCGAAACCAGATTTGGCAGGAGATAAGGGGGCCTGCAGCTAGGCATAACTGGGGGCCCCGATCCCGGCAGTGGGCACTGTGGTACCAGCAATGTGGCCCGATTCCAACAAGGTGTGTGTGCTGTGAGGTAGGCTCTGTGCGTGTCTGGTGTGAACGGTTAGCGAGAGGAGTTCGAGAGTCTGGACAAGAAGCAGGCCCCACATGCGAAGGAGTCCTTGAGCCAAAGCCGTGAGGAAGGGAAAGGGCATCGGTTGGACTTACTGATCAGGAGAAAAGTTCCAGCAAGCGCCTCAGAGTCAAGGCCAACATGAACCCTCCACACCGAAAGCGACCCTCACAACCACCGAACACCATTAACCAACCACGAACCTCCACTTGACGTCTGGAGGTGACTGAAAGCAACCAGAGACATAAGACCCCGAACAGGGCAACAGGAGCAGCATCCGCCACCATCCGAGACAACAAGCTGCTCATGAGATAGTAGGAACTGTGGATGCTGGAGAATCCGAGACAACAAGTTGCAGGGCTGGATGAACACAGCAGGCCAAGCAGCATACTTGGCCTGCTGTGTTCATCCAGCCCTGCACCTTGTTGTCTAAGCTGCTCTTGAGGACCACCAAGAAAGGAAGGAAACCCAAGGCACTCACCATTCATGTCCAACATGCCTAACCACATCAGTTACCCGCACTCGCGGCCCTCAGAGGAGCGCCAGCTACGGCAAGAGACTACAGACAAGAGCAAGTCAAAATCGCATTCCTCTCCAGGGGTGAGTCTAAGGTCATCGAGACCCTCTAACCCAACTTGGCTAGTCTAAGATAGGGAAAGGTGGGGTTTGGGGTGCAAACGGTGTAGGGCATCCCTAAGACAGGGAAGTGGGGCAGAACTTTGGGTTAGCAAGTAATCTCTCTCTCTATCTCTCTCTCTCTCTCTTTCTGTCAGCCATTAAGTAGCAAACACACACTGTAACTATTAAACCCATTGTATCATGTCTTGGCTGCAAGGCTTAACTGGGGGTCAGATTAATTGTGAGACAGGTCTCAGTCATTAATACTTGGGTTAGATATTCACTTTCCAGTTTTCCTGTAAATTTATTCAATTTGCTCGTTTTTTTCAATAAAATCAGAGTTTTCTTTGCATCTGAAGCATCTGCCTCCTGTGTTTTCCACCACACCACATTCCACTACATAAGCCCAGTGTCAGAACCAGGGAGTTAGTAAACAATAAACCAGGCAGAGCTCCCTACATAGGTAGACAAACAGGAGGCTGGAAGAACACAGCAGGCCAGGCTGTAGTCTGTGGCCAAGCCACCAACTCCAATTAGACCCCACCACCTGGAACATCTTCCAGTCCCCACCCATCTCCGCCTTCAGCAAGGACCAATCCCTTCGCCACTCCTTAGTTCGCTCCACACTCCCCACTCCAGCTCCCCCAGTACCTAGATAGTGTAATCAAACAGGGACAATGAATTATTGAAATTGGAATTGGGGGTAATGGAATTGTGGGTTCATGATTGCTATAAGTAGGCTTCTGGGGCAGATGTCCAGATTATTTTTGAGGTCCCCTGAGGAACATTCTTGGCCTTTGGAGTGTACAATAATGTTTCAACAACGCATCTCTTCAGTTGCATCGCCCATGACAAGGTTAAAACTAAAACACTCTCACCTCTGATCACCATCATAAAAGAGATCTCTTCCCAGAAGCCTATTGGTCGTCCTTTTCAATGTCTAACTGCTTGACGGTGTTCATGAGGTAGGGCACAAGCAGTTTCATTTTTGGCCATTTTCTCTCCACAAATAGTGAGCAAATGTCTTCAGAATCGGTCCCGTTTTGTCTAATTAGGAAGAAAAGTTCGAACATATACCGTCCACTTTGGCCTGGTGTTCATGCTTTGTGACATTGTTTTGTTTTTGGGAGGGTTTGTGGCATAGTTCACCTAAAATAAGTGTAACCAGAGAAAAGGATTAATGAAATGTCAGTACTAATTACTTTCAGCATAACTTCACTTTCCTTGATTTTTTGGACTAGCTTACTAGCATTGAGCTAGAAGCTGGCCCTACACACAATATTGGTTATTGTCTGAGGATGACTCCATCTCTATTAGCAGTTCCCACTAATTGAGCCCATTTCAAGGCCTTTACATTGATTCCAAAATTATATTGGACCATCTGACAGCAAGGACATTAATAGAAAGATTTAAGATGTTTTTAAAGATAAACTTATTTTAATGAAAAGCTGACTACTGTATCCCATTGCAACCATAAAATAATTTATGTCTTTCTTCAATATATTGGACTGTATTTTCTGAGGAGTGGCAACTTCATGCAGATTGCCATTTGGATCCTTTTTTATAAAATGAAAGAGTTCCACTTCTGACAGGAGATTTCAAACTGGGCTCGTTCAGAAAGATGGAGCTCTATATGCATTCAGACATGCCCTGAGTACAGAACTGTCAGTGGAAGGCAATCCATAACTCCTTTGTCTCAGCAGTCATATTGTGTAATTTTAAGGCTCAGCATCACAGACAGCCGAGTTGACTGTTGGTCAAAGAGTAAATGTGGGATAGTAGCATGCCAGGAGGGTAGGGTGCCAGATGATTCAGGGTCGGTTGCCAGGTGGGTATAGTGCCAATTGGCTTGAGAGTAGAGTGCCAGGTGAATAAAGTGCACAGGAGTGTAGAAACAAGGAGGCAAGGTAAATTATGGCACATTTAAAGTAGGCTAAGTTGGTTGAGAGATATGGGGTCTCAGTGTGGTGGGGGTGGCATGGTGGGTGCTGTTGGGTCACTAGGAAGTCAGATGGGGCAGTCAGGTCACAGGTCACTGGTGAATGTGGGGCCAGGTCACCAGGATGGTGAGGGAGTCAGGTCTGACTGGGAATGGTAGAGGTTTAGATCTAGAAGAGGGGAAAGAGGATTTGGTTCCAGCGATGGTTATCCGATCACGGTCTGGCATGTAAGCATCTGGGGGATAAACATTGAGCGTATGAGATAAATTGGGTGTTTATTTCGTAATGCTGATGTATTAGGCTAGATACTTACTAGTGTAATTTTCTTGAGTAATTATACACTTAATCTCAGTGGAAACTCCCTAAATTCTTAGATATAAATGGAAGCTTTCAGAGGGGAATGCCTATCAGAACTTTCAACTCCCAGGCAAATCCCTTGGAGGTGCTACAATGAGGATTCCACAGGGTCCCCTCCCAAATTCCTTCAGAAACAATTATCCGCACATTGGAAAATCCAGTCCATCACCTTTAATAAGTTAAAATCAAATTACTCAGAGGCAGTAAAATGACAACATGACAAACCCACATTCAGTTGTATTAGCTGAATTGCATAGGGTCACTAATCTTAAGTATTTCAAGAAATATTTTTAAAGCAAATTTTTAAAATAAGTTCTTAAAGACTGTCCAATTATGTTGGTTCATAGTAGATTTTGCTTTTGGCAATATGTAAATATGTTAATGCAGAAATTTTAGAGGAAAGCTTTCCAAAATAGGTGGAACATTGGGAAGGTTTATACTCCCCACTTGTTTAAAATCCCTACAGTGTGGAAACAGGCCATTTGGCCCAGCAAATCCACACTGCCCCTCCAAAGACCATCCTACCCAGACCCATTTCCCTAGTCTAACTAGCTAACCTAAACAACAAGGTGCAGGGCTGGATGAACACAGCAGGCCAAGCAGCATCATAGGAGCAGAGAGGCTGACGTTTCGGGCCTAGACCCTTCATCAGAAAAGGGGGAGGGGAAGGGGGTTTTGAAATAAATAGGGAGAGAGTGGGAGGCGGATAGAAGAGGGATAGAGGAGAGGATAGGTGGAGAGGAAACAAACAGGTCGAAGAGGCG
>NW_025974769.1:0-8306 GCF_021869965.1 Rhincodon typus
GCTGCTTGGCCTGCTGTGTTCATCCAGCTCTACACCTTGTTATCTCAGTTAACTATTACATTCCAGAAAGTGGGGTGGCACAGTGGCTCAGTGGCTAGCATGGCTGCCTCACAGTGCCAGGGTTTGATTCCACCTTCAGGCGACTGTGTGGAGTTTGCACATTCTCCCCGTGTCTGCGTGGGTTTCCTTCAGGTGCTCCCACAGTTCAAAGATGTGCAGGTTAGGTGGATTGGCCATGCCAAATTGTCTGTAGTATTCAGGGATGTGTAGGTTAGGTGGGTTATAGGGGGATGGGTGTGGGTGGGATGCTCTGAGGGTCAGTGTGGACTTGTTGGGCCAAAGGGCCTGTTTCCACACTGTAGGGATCCTATGATTCAAGTGAAGGATAGAACTGAACAGTTTAGTTAAGAAGGCATAAGGAACACTTGCCCTTATCTAGGCACAGATTATACGAGAAGGGAGGTTATGTTGGAGCTGCGCAGTACTTTGATTAGGATGCAACTGGAGTACTGTGTGCAGGTCTGATCACTGCATCATAGGAAGGATGTGATTGCAGTGGAGGGAGTGTAGAGGAGGTTCACTGGGATGTTGCCTGGGGATGGAGCATTTTGGTGATGGTGCGGGGTTGGGCTGTTTTCTTTGAAGCAGATTAGGGGGAACCTGACAGAGATGCATAAGATTATGAGGGGACAGACAAGGTAGATAGAAAGCAGCAGTTTCCCTTAGTCAAAGGGTCAATAACAAGGAAACATGATTTTAAAGTGAAAGGCAGGAGATTTAGAGGGGATTTGATTGAAAATATTTTCACCCAAAGGGTGGAAGGAATCTGGAATGCACAGCCTGGGATAATTGAGGTGGGAAACCTCACAACCTTTAAGAAGTACTTGGATGAGAATTTGAAGTGTCATAATATTGAAGGCTATGGGCCTAGTGCAGGAAATTGGGACTAGTATAGATTGTAGTGTATTTCAGATGATACAGACTCAATGGGCAGAAGGGATTCTTCTGTGCTGTATGATTCTTTGAATTTGTAATTCTCTGAACTACAGCCAATCTTTACAGAATTTAAAGTAGACACACCACAAACGTACAACTCCCAACCAAACGTTTACAGTTCTTAGGCTGCTATAGCACAAGTAAATCCCCAATTGACACCCAGACTTACAAAATAACTCACAATTAAAATTTAGCAATAACAACCAGGAGTGATAAATCAAAGATTGTTGTAGTTGATCAATGACACAAACATTGATGTATGTGCACGCTCTGAGTACAGTCAGATTAATGTCTTTCCATTGGAAATCCAAGACCATCACAAGGTTGAGAACTGATTGGAGAGATTGCACAAAATTAGAAACGGTGATTGAACAACTTGGATTATAAGGAAAGATTTAGGGAATTGAGCAGTCCTTTCACTTTAAGATTTTGAAAGAGGAGACATTTGTCTAAATCTGAGTTGTGTGAGCTTGTGAGTTTGTTGGAGGGATTTCCGACATGAAGACTGGTGAGATTTCTCATTGTATCTTTCCAAACTCACCTCATTAACTATGTACTCATATGGTATCCATCATTTGCTATTCCCAAAAGAAATTGTCACTCAGCAATGTTTACAACAAGGTCATCTTTAAAAGCTGGTTGTGCACCTGGGCAAGATCTATCAGTCCAAAACTATTCTGTACGATTCTTCACATTTACCCTGGACATGGTAAACAAGGGGTATTTCAGAACCCTGCTTTGTGGGCAGGGACCTGTGTAACCTGCTGGATGGGCTGGCGCGAGGAGGGTTTTCCTCTTCCCCTGGGACCACCACACTAGACCATGCCTGTGCTGCTCTAAGGTTTCCACCCAAGCTAAAGCAGTCTCTGCCTTCTGGAGGAATGCACAGCACCGTAGGAAGAAGGTCAGTGACTTTCTCTGGATCAAGACAGGGTTACTAGACTCCTCCAATGAGGAGGAAGGCGAGCCTGACAAAGAGGAACCAACATTGATGATGACGATGCTAAGGAAGACAGGCCTGAGAAAACTTGACAGCAGTTGGATTTTAGGCTGATTGATTTTGCATTACAACTTGTGGATGCTTGGAACTATGAGCCAGATATGGTGCAGGGGCGTTCTTATCCTCAAGGCAATGCCTGGTTTATAACTTCAAACATTAAACTGCTTTGTTTGGCATAAATCCTAAGTGACCTTTTTCCTCTTTGCATCAATATCCTGTTATTGCATAGATCTTTAACACACCACAAACAGTTGCAGCAAATAATGAAGAAAGCTAATGGAATGCTAGCCTTTATATCTAGAGGACTGAAGTATAAGGACACAGTAGCCGAACTATTTCTTTACTTTTCTCATTTTTTTCTGTTTCCTAAGAATTTGATCTTAAGTATGTGTACATAGTACTTTTGTACCTAAGATGGCGCTGTGATGCGGCTACTGTAAACTTTTCACTGTACTCATTTGTCACTCATGTGACAATAAAGCTAATTCAACTCAATTCAAGTTATGCTGCAGCTACAAAACACTGGTTAGACCCCACTTGGAGTACTGTGAACAGACCTGGGCATCACATATTTGGAAGTATATTCAGCCTTGAAGTGAGTACAACATAAGTTCACAAGAACGATACCTGAACTTTAGAGGTTATGAGGAGAAATTATACAAAGTAAGCCTGTTTTGTCTAGAGCGTAGAAGGTTAAGGGGTGATCTGTTCAATGTATTCAAGATAAAAGCAGGAAAAGACAGGGTAGATAAAGATAAGCTATTTCTTCTGGTTGGAGATTCTAGAACTAGGGGCACAGTCTGAGAATTAGGGCCAGACTGTTCAAGAGAAGTGTTAGGAAATGTTTTTACTCATAAACGGCGGGAGAGGCTTGGAACTGTCTTCCACAAAGGGCAGTGGATGCTGGATCAATTATTAATTTTAATAACTGATAATTAACTTAATAACTAATTAAATTTGAGATAGATACATTTTTGCTGAGCAAGGTATGGGCTAAAGGCCATATATGGAATTAGGCCATGATCTCATTGAACAGCAGAAAGATTCGAGTTACTGAATGGTCTAATCATGTTCCTATGTTTCTATGTTTAGTTTTCTGGCCAGCAAATCAGTATGGAGTTATGCAGGACTACATAGTTGTTGTGCTTATCTGTTTGCAAGGGTCATTCTTTTATCATTGAGATGTAGAGGATTGAACGATGCTGATTGACTTCCAAAACCCTAACATTTAGCTTAACTTCCTACTTTCCAGAGGTTATGTTCCTTTCAGAGTGCAGCAGTGACTGAACCTCAGTGCACTTTGCGTTATTTCACCTGATCATATGTGAACATGTACAGTTATCGTCACCATTCAAGGTAGTTTACAAGGCAAATATAGTCAGACATCTTGACAGATTTAAAAGGCCATTGGATGGTCTTACAAATTGTTTCGAGTATACTCCTGTACAGAAGGTTCTCACTGTGCTTCTAAAATGATTCTCTGCTCTTTGCATTCAGTCTTTAAGATCTTCTTTAAGTGTATAAAAAAGATGACAGAGACAACAGTGAACACAGACCTCTTTAGATTGAAGCTAGTGAAATGATGATGAGAACCAGGAAGTGGCATAGGAGTTGTACAAATACTTTGTATCAGTCTTCACGGTAGAAGACATGAATAACATTCCAAAAAATACTGCATAATCAAGGGACAAAAAGGGGACAGGAAATAAAGACAATAACTATCACTAGAGAAAAAGTCCGAGTGAAACTCATGGGCTAAAGGCTGATAAGTCCCCAAGACTTTGACTTGTATCCTAGGATATAATCTTGCAAGAATCTTTAGATTCTGGAAAAGTCACGAAGGATTAGAAAATTCTCAGTGTAACACCTTTATTTAAAACGGGATTCAGCAAACAGGTAACTAAAGGACAGTTAACATTCATTGGGAAAATGTTAGTCTGTTACAAATTTTAGAAGAGCAGACCATTTCGGAATACATAATATATTCAAACACAATCAACATGGCTTTATGAAGGAGATGTCATGTATGACAAATTTATTATAATTCTTTGAGGAGGAATAGATAAAGGAAAATCAGTAGATGTAATAAATTTGGATTCCCAAAAGGAATTCAATAAGGTTACCCACATGAAGTTATTCGATGAGAGCCCATGGTGTTGGATTAGTTTTTAGCGTGGAGAGAGGATTGGATAACTAATAGAAGACAGTGAATTAGGATGAAGGGGGCATTTTCAGGATGGTTACCTGTAGCTAGCAGATTGTCAATGGGATCAGTGCTCAAGCAATAATTATTTACAGTATAAACTCTTCACTTAGATGAGGGAAATGAAAGTACTATCACCAAGTTTGCAGGTGACACAAAAATAGTAGGAAAGTAAGTGATGAGGATGATACAAGGGACTGAATCTTACATTTTTTGGTTAAATCTGACTTGTGTCTATTCTTTTGGAGCATTATTCATTGCGTGGCCTCAAGAGTTTTCCTGCCATGTTTTACCAAACTCATTAATTACCAACAATGCCCCTTGGCATCCTGATTTTTTCCCATGTTGCCGCATGCCACTGCCACAACCACACACCACTCAGCTGAGATAAGACCATAAGATCATAAGACGTAGGAGCAGAAATTAGGCCATTCGGCCCATTGAGTCTGCTCCACCATTCAATCATGGCTGATAAATTTCTCAACCCCATTCTCCTGCTTTTTCCCCGTAACCCTTGATCCCCTTGATAATCAAGAACCTATCTGTCTCAGTCTTAAATATACTCAATGACCTCGCCTCCACAGCCTTCTGTGGCAGTGAATTCCATAGATTCACCACTCTCTGGCTGAAGAAGTTTCTCCTTATTTCCGTTCTAAAAGGTCTTCCCTTTACTCTAAGGCTGTGCCCTTGAGTCCTAGACTCTCCTGCCAATGGAAGCATCTTCCCAACATCCACTTTGTCCGGGCCATTCAGTATTTTGAAAGTTTCAATTAGATCCCCCCTCATCCTTCTAAACTCCAATGAGTATAGTCCCAAAGTCCTCAAATGTTCCTCATATGTTAAGCTTTCCATTCCTGGGACCTTTCTCGTAAACCTCCTCTGAACCCGCTCCAGGGCCGGTCCATCCTTCCTGAAATATGGGGCCCAAAACTGCACACAATACTCCAAATGTGGTCTGACCAGAGCCTCAGTAGTACATCCCAGCTTTTATATTCAAGTTAACGTCACCATCCCTTGTGCCTGTGCCATCTTTGTAAGGTCATTATACACATAGACAAGCATGGCAATCCGATGTTGCTTCTCATTGGTGGTTGTCATGGCACAGCAACCACAAAGACACACTGCTTCCAGCACACATGGCTGATATTCCTCTGCACGTACAATAACCATTTTATAACCTGGTCATTGTCTAAACACCGGTCCATATACCTTTCTTTATTCATTCATGGGATGAGGGCATTGCTTTAGCCAGCATTTATTGCCCATTCCAGTTGCCCAGAGGGCAGTTGAGAGTCACCTGCATTGCTGTGGGTCTGGAGTCACATGTAGGCCAGACCAATTAAGGATTGCAGTTTCCTTCCCTAAAGGACATTAGTGAACCATGAGTTTTTCCGATAATCAGCAACGGATTCATGGTTGTCACTAGATTCTTAATTCCAGTTATTTTTTATTGGATTCAAATTCCATCATCTGCCGGAACATTATCAGGGTGTCTGGATTAATAGTCCAGCGAGAATACCACTAGGCCATCGCCTCCCGATACTTCATCTATTCATGGCTACATCCCATCTAAACATCTAAGTTCTTGATACTCTGTTCCCAATCCAACAGGTGAATATCACATATAGTGAAATGATTAGACACATACAACAACAAATGTGAGCTTGTATTTACAGGAAGCAAATGAGAACACAAACAAAGCCAATCGGATATCAGTATTATGACCAATGATTACTTTAGTAATTAATGGTTTTTTTATAATTAATGTGTGACCATTCCTGCATCTCTGAAATTTTAGATAATCATAAAATCTCAACAGTGTGGAAATAGGCTACTTGGCCCAACAAGTCCGCACTGCCCCTCCGAAGAGCATCCCATCCAGACCCACTCCCCTACCCTGATTTCCCATGTCTAACCCACCCAACCTAAACATCCCTGGGAACTATGGGCAATTTAGCATGGCCAAATCACCTACCCTGCACATCTTTGGACTGTGGGAGGAAACCCATGCAGACACAGGGAGAATGTGCAAACTCCACACAGATAGTCACACGAGGCTGGAATTGATCCTGGGTCCCTGGTGCTGTGAGGCAGCAGTGCTAACCACTGAGACACCGTGCCGCCCCAATCATAATCATATCTATGCATTAGCATATCCACTATCTCTGTAGTTATCTCTTTCTTAACCCTAGGTTCAGGCCATTGGGTGGAAGGGATTTGTTGGATTTTCCTCTTCAAGTTCCTCAAATACCGCTTCATTGCTGAGTTCAACCATTTAAATTTACAAAAAAAAATCAGGAAATCAGAATCTGACAAAAATCATACTAGACTCGAAATGTTGACTGTTTCTCGCTCCAGATGCTGCTAGACATCTTGGGTTTTGCTAGAACTTTCCATTTTTGTTTTATGCCTAAATTTCCTGATTTTTTTACTCTGATTTTTTTAGCCTCCAGTTTATTCTATACTTCTAGTAGGCTTCTCTGCCTGACATTGTTAATTCAGTACAATATATTTATCCAATACCTCTACTATTTCTTTATTTTCCCATGATGATTTCTCCAATTCCTGTTTATAAGGGCCTTTTGGTACTGTTTTCCTTTTATTTACCCACAAACGCACTGACAATCTGATTTTGTGTGTGTCTGCTTCCTTAGTGAGCCATGAATGGGTTATTCCTGCTGAGTTTTAGATATTGAGTGAAATATTTTGAATGATTTCTTTACATTTTTCCACTATTTATTTATAACTATTTTTTAATCAGCGTACCTAGTTGACCCAGAACCCCCTTCATATCCATGCAATTGGCTCTGTTTGTAATTCTTCATTGAGATTGGGGTTCAAATTCATTTTCAAATGTAACGCGATATTCAATGTTGCAATCACTATTTCCAGTGGCTTTTTTACAATGACATTGCTAATTGACCATGTCTCATTGCATATTACTAGATTTAAAATAGCTTTCTGCTAACTCATCTTTGAGACCTCCCTTGCCAATTGGCCTGTCCCAGTCTATATGAAGATAATGGATAGTCTCTCCAGGAGAGAGCATTCCTCCTCTTTGGTACAGAAAGCACAACACTAGGCAACTAAATGTCTGAGCCAGTAAAACAGTGGAGCAGGACTTTCAAACTTCTGAGTGGGGCCACAGCCTCCCACTCAGTCCCAACTGTGGAGTGCGGTGTATAGTTTGGGTTCCATATTATTAAAAAGCCCAAATAGGCACTGGAGAGAATACAAAAAAGATATATGAAAAAAACAGCAGAAGTGTATTATATTTATCGGATCAGGATGACCAGGCTGGGTCTCTTGTATCTTGAAAAGAAAAGGCTGCGGGATGGCCTAAAAGGGAACTTTAAAACTGTTGAACAGTTTGAGAGAGTAAGCAGAGAGAGTGTGTGTCCAGTTGTGGGAAGAAGCAAAACTGGAAACCATCAATAAAAGACGGCCATTATGATTTGAAATCCTAAATTCAGAAGAAACTTACTTACCTGGAGGCAAATGGCTGGATGGATTTGTGGAAAGTCTAAATGAAGAAGAGAGTAAACAATAATTCCAGTAGCTGGAAGGAGGGAGGGTGGAGGAATACACAAGTGGAGCATAACCATCAGCTTGGCCTCACTGGCCTACAGGGCCTGTTTCTATAATTCTTTGAAAATTGATCTCTTGGGTTATAAAATGTTGCCCAAAATGTTCAACCTCAAGAGTGAGCAGCCTGGATTTACAATTACCTCCAACACCCAATATGCAGTTGTTATTCTCAGCTGAGAGTCACATTGCTGTATCTTACCACAAAGACTGGTCTTTCTCAATGTCTTCCTTACGTTCCTTTATGGCATCTGCAAGAGCCCGACTAATGGGGAATCCTTCTTTGGCAAGTTTGATGCTTGGCTCAAATAACTGTTTCCATGGTAACCGTCCATGTCTTTGATGTGCTAATTGGTATCCTCGGATTTCACCAGGAACTGCTATGGACAGTCCTCCTGTCGGTAGGTTCAAAATTAAACAACAAGCATGTTCTTAAAATGACACCCTTCCAGTTCAGTGCATTGATTTACCAGTTGTCTGGTCATGTTTATCTCACGGACTAATGATTAGACCGAATGAAGA
>NW_025974770.1:0-8305 GCF_021869965.1 Rhincodon typus
GTTCATCCAGCCCTGCACCTTGTTGTCTCGGATTCTCCAGCATCTGCAGTTCCTACTATCTCTGCCACTATCTAATTCTTTTTGATCTGTACATCGTTGGTTACTATAATCTGCCTGTACTGCTTTTAAACAAAGCAATAAATAAGTCAATCAATCAATTACAGAGATAGTAGAAACTGCAGATGCTGGAGAATCCGAGACAACAAGGTGCAGGGCTGAATGAACACAGCAGGCCAAGCAGCATCATCGGAGCAGAAAGGCTGACGTTTCGGGCCTAGACCCTTCATCAGAAAAGCCTTTCTGCTCCTATGATGCTGCTTGGCCTGCTGTGTTCATCCAGCCCTGCAACTTGTTGTCTCTCAATCAATCAATTACAGTCTTTTTTGCATCAGCAAGCTGTTTCCGCTGGACTGCACATGGATCAGAGCTGATTTCGTGACAAATTAAAATCTATATCAATGACTTGAATAAAAGAACTAAACGTATGTTTTCTAAATTTCCTCTTTTTATTACTCATTCAAGGATGTGAATTTTGCTGTCTTATTGCCCACATTTAATTTCCCTCGAGAAGATAGTGGTGAGCTGCGTTCTGGACCAGTGCAGTCCATTGAGACCATAAGATCAAAAGATATGGGAGTAGAATTAGACCATTCAGCCATTCAGTCTACTCTGACATTCAAAGAACAGTGCAGGAACAAGCCCTCTGGCCCACAAATTTGTGCTGACATGATTCCTTTCTAAACCACAAACCTTCTATTTCTGTGCTGTCCTTATCCCCCTATTCCCCGCCCAACTGTCAAGATGCCTCTTAAATGTTGTGACCATATCCACCTAAACCCCTCCTCAGGCAGCCATTTCAAGCATATACTACCCTCCGTATTAAAAACTTGCCTCCCACATCTCCTTTAAACTTACCCCCTATCATCTTATATCCCCTAGTCATTCTACCCTGGGAAAAAGACTCCAACTATCCATTCTATCCGTGCCTCATTATTTTGTAAACTTTTATCAGGTCACTCCTCATCCTTTGACATTCAAATGAAAACAAACCAAGTTTGTGAAATCTCTCCTCATAGTTAATCCTTCCAGACAATACAACACCCTTCTGGAAATGTGGTGACCAAAAATGGCCTAATCAAAGTTCTATATAGCTGCAACATGACTTGCCAATTTTTGTATTCTATACCGCAACTGAAGGCAAAATGCCAAACGCCTTCTTGACCATCTTATCCACTTGAGTTACCACGTTCCACTTTGGACCTGTACATCTTGATCCCTCCGTATGTTGATACTACTAAGCATTCTGCCATTTATTGTACACTTATCCACTGCATTAGACCTTCCAAAATGCATCATCTTGCATTTTTCCAGATTAAACTCTATCTGTCATTTCTCCACCCAAGTTTCCAGCCTATCTATACCCTGCTGTATCCTCTGGCAATCCTCCTCATTATCCACAATTCCCCCAATCAATGTATCATCCACAAACTTACTAATCAGACCACCTACATTCTCTGCCAAATCATTTATATATATTACAAACAACAGGGGTCCCAGCACTGATCCCTGTGGAACACCAGTGGTCACAGATTGCCAATCTGAAAAACACCCTTCCACTGCCATTCCATCTTCTATGATTCAGCCAGTTCTGTACCCATTTTACCAGGTCACCACAGATTCCATGTAACTTCACCTTCTATATCAGCCTGACAAAATCCACCACGCTGCCCTCATCAATCATCTTTGTCAATTCCTCAAAAAACTCAATGGAATTTGTGAGGCATGGCCTCCCCCACACAAAGCCATGCTACCTATCGCTAATACGTCCTTTTTTTTTCAAATGTGAGTAAATATATCCTTAAGAATCTTCTCCAATAAATTTTCTTCCATTGGCATAAGGGCCCAGAGGCCTGCAATTTGCTCGATTATCCCTGTTAACATTCTTAAAGAATGAAACAATATTGGCCATTCTCCAGTCCTCTGGGATCTCTCCTGTGACTAAATAGCGTTCAAAGATTTCCGATTGGGCCCAGTAATTTCCTCACCTGCCTTTGTCAGTATTCTGGGATGGATCGCATCAGGTCCTGGGGACTTATCTACCTAAATGTTTTTTAAATCACTGAACACCACCTCCTTTTTGTATTAACATGCCCTGGGATATCAGCATAACCCTCCCTTAACCTTATGATCCACCATGTCCTTCTCCTTGGTAAATGGCGATGTGAAATATTCACCCACTTGCTCTGGCTCCATGCATAAAATCCCTCCTTTGTCCTTGAGTAGACCTAACCTTTCCCAAGTTACCTTGAAGCTTCTGTTTTCTAATTTAGCTCCTACCTGTTCAGAGTAATTCATTGAAACTTCTTTTCCAATCCTTCCAATATCATTGGTACCAACATGGACAGTGACCACTGGAACAATATACTCCCTCTGTAAGTCCTTCAGCCCTGAGGAGATGTCCTTAACCCTGGAACTGGGCAGGTAACTGTACTCCTGCTCATGGCTACAGACAACAGGACCTATCCCCCTGATTATACTGTCTCCTACTACTACAACATAGCTAATTCCTTCCCTCACTTGAATGGCTCCCTGTACCAAGGTGCCGTAGTCAGTTTGCTCATCCTCCCTGCAGTCCCCACTCTCATCTGCACAAACCTTGTAACTGCTGGATAAATGAAGGGCTAAGGCTGCTGAATTTTAACCCCATGGGTTCTCATGCATGCCTCACAGCCTCCTGACCCTGATCACGGACCAATTTTGAATGACCTAATCTGAGGGATGTGATTACCTTCTGGAGCAAAGTGTCCAGTTAACGTCGCCTTCCTGATGTGATGCAATGTCTGCAGCTCAGACTCCAGATCCTCAATTCAGACCCGAAGCTCCTTGAGCTACAAACATTTACTCCAGATGTGCCTGCTCTGGATCACATTGGTGTCCAACTGCTTCCAGAAGCAAATCTGTTTTGTTCAGAAACCTGGCAGTAAATTCTTAAAACTGGGTAACTGGGTTGGAATCTTCTCTTGTTCCCGCATTGATCTGTCTGTAGTCGATGCAGGATCAGCTTGAGCTGTTCCATTTTGGTACAGAGATAACTGATAATCTACTTTGGGCTCAACAAGATGGTTTTCAATATGGGTTTCTGCTTTCACCTTGGCCTGTTTCTCTGGATCTAAGCATTAAGGAAACTGTTTGAAAGGAGAGGGTTCTCCTGCATCCACATCATCTACAACTCAAGTTGTACCCCCTGGTTTGTTCCCACAGACTCCTTTAAATTCTGTGAGTAGCTGTGTCAGTTCACCTTGTTGTTCTGTATCTGTGTCTAACCCCCTCCATCAGTTCAGTGTTAACCAACCAGAAAGTTACGAGCTTCAACTTGGGAATTGTCTGATTTTCTGACAGCTGATCTATGGAGTATCGTAAGGATCTGTAGTTGGGTCCCAGCTCTTCACAAGCTATACCAAGGATTTGGAAGATGGTGGCCATAAGGCCATAAGATATAGGAGCAGAATTAGGCCATTCAGCCCATTGAGTCTGCTCCACCATTTGATCACAGCTGATATATTTCTCAACCCCATTCTCCTGCCTTCTCCCTGTAATCCTTGATCCCATTACTCATCAGGAACCTATCTACTTCTGTCTTAATTATACTCAATGACTTGGCCTCCACAGCCCTCTGCAACAATGAATTCCACAGATTCACCACCTTCTGGCTGAAGAAATTCCTCCTCATCTCAATTCTAAAGGGTCACCTCTTCACTTTGAGGCTGTGCCCTCGGTTCCTAGTCTCTCCGATGAGTACAAACCACAGGGCCACTCTACCCAGGCCTCTCAGTATTCTGTAAGTTTCAATCAGATTCCACCTCATCCTTCTAAACTCCATCGAGTACAGACCCAGAGTCCTCAATCTCTCCTCATATGGCAAGCCTTTCACCCCCAGGATCTTCCGTGTAAATCTCATGTGGACTCCCTCCAAGACCAGCACATCCTTCCTTAGACATACAGCCCAAAACTGCTCACAATATTCCAAATACTGTCTGACCAGAGCCTTCTACAGCCTCAGCAGCACATCTCTGTTCTTGTATTCTAGCTCTCTTGAAATGAATGCTAACATTACACTTGCGTTCGTAACTGCCAACTGAACCTGCCTGTTAGCCTTAATAAAACCCTGAACTAGGATTCCCAACTCCCTTTGTGCTTCAGGTTTCTTTTTTTTCCTTTATTCATTAATAGGATGAGGGCATCGCTGGCTGGCAGCATTTATTGCTAATCCCTAATTGCCCAGAGGGCTGTTCAGAGTCAGCCACATTGCTGTGGGTCTGGAGTCACATGTAGGCCAGACCAGGCAAGGATGGCAGTTTCCTTCCCTAAACGACATTAATGAACCAGATGGGTTTTTCCAACAACCAACAATGGATTCATGTTTGTCATTAGATTCTTAATTCCAGATATTTTATTGAATTCAAATTCCATCATCTGCCATGGTGGGATTCGAACCCAGGTCCCCAGAACGTTATCTGGGTCTCTGGATTAACAGTCCAGCGATAACACCACTAGGCCATCACCTCCCTGAAACCTTTCCCTGTTTAGAAAGTAGTCTATGCCTCTATTCTTCCAAAGTGTATAACCTCACACTTTCCTACATTGTGTTCCATCTGCTACTTCTGTACCCACTCTCCCAGCCTGTCCAAATCCTTCTGCATCCCCCTCACTTCCTCAACACTATCTGTCCCTCCACCTATCTTTGTGTCATCTACAAACTTAGCAACAATGCCCTCAGTTCCTTAGTCCAGATCGTTAATCTCCAACGTGAATAGTTGTGGTCCCAACACTGCTCTCTGCAGAACTCCATCAGCTGCCATCCTGAAAGAAAACCCTTTATCCCCACTCCCTGCCTCCTGCCAGTCAGCAAACCCTCTATCCATGCCAGTAGCTTGCCCCTAACTCCATGGGGTCATCTTATTTAGCAGCTGACCGTGCAACACCTTGTCAGAGGACCTTCTGGTAATTGTTATATTTCTGAGTTTGCAGACAATAAAACACTCGGTGAGAATGTGAATTGTGAGAGGCAGTGGGGGAGTGCATAGGCCTCAATGGAACATTGACAGGCCGAGAGAGTGGCGGATGGAATAAAATATGGACAGTTATGAGGTTATCTTGAAGTAACCTCCATCTTATAGTCATAGAGACGTATGGTAATACAACATGGAAACAGGCCCTTCGGCCCAAACTGGTCCATGCTGACCATGGTGCCCACTCAGCTAGTTCCAATTGCCCGCATTTTGTCCATATCCCTCTAAACCCTCCCCATCCATGTACCTATCCAAATGGTTTTTAAATGTTGCTATTGTACCTGCCTCAACCACTTTTTCTGGCAGCTCATTCCATTTAAGTACCACTCTCTGTGTGAAGAAGTTGTCCCTCAGGTCCTTCTTAAATCTTTCCCCTCTCAACTTAAACCTATGCCCTCTAGTTTTCAATTCCCCATCCCTGGGAAAAAGACTATATGCATTCATCCTATCTATGCCCCTCATGATTTTATACACCTCAATAAGGTCACCCCTCATTCTCCTACATTCCAAGGAATAAAGTCTTAACCTAGCCAACCTCTCCCTCTAACTCAGGCCTACTAGTCCTGGCAACATCCTCTTTCTAAATCGTCTTTGCAACTTTCCAGTTTAATTATGTCTTTCCTATAACAGGGTGACCAAAACTGTACACAATACTCCAAGTGCGGCGTCACCGACGACTTTGTAACATAACATCCCAACTCCTATACTCAGTGCTTCGAGCAAGGAATTCCAGCATGCTAAATGCCTTCTTCACCACCCTGTCTACTTGTGACGCCACTTTCAATGAACTATGTACTTGTACTGCTAGGTCCCTCTGTTCCACAACACTCCTCAGAACCTTAGCCTTTACTGTATAAGTCCTATCTTGGTGTGACTTTCCAAAGTGCAACACCTCACACTTTTCTGTATTAAATTGCATTTTCCAATCCTCAGCCCACTTCCCCATTTGATTAAGATCCCTCTATAATTTTTGATAACCTTCTTCGCTATCAACAGTACCTACTAATTTTGTATCATCCACAAACTTACTAATCATGCCTTGTACATTCACATCCAGATGATTTACGTAAATAACAAATAACAATGGTCCCAGCACCGACCCCTGCGGCAGACCGCTGGTCACAGGCCTTCAGTCCGAGAAACATCCTTCAACCATCACCCTCTGCTTCCTACCATCAAACCAGTTTTGTACCCAATTAGCAGCTCTCCCTGGATCCCATATGACCTAACATTTGTGACTAGCCTGCGGTGGGCAAATTATTGGAGAGAATTCTGAGAGACAGTATTTATGATTATTTGGAAAAGCACAGTTTGATTAGAAATAGTCAGCATGGCTTTGTGAGGGGCAGGTCATGCCTCACAAGCCTTATTGAATTCTTTGAGGATGTGACAAAACACATCGATGAAGGTAGAGCAGTGGATGTGGTGTATATGGATTTTAGCAAAGCATTTGATAAGGTTCCCCATGGTAGGCTCATTCAGAAAGTAAGGAGGCATGGGATCCAGGGAAATTTGGCTGTCTGGATACAAAACTGGCTGTCCAATAGAAGACAGAGGGTGGTGGTAGATGGAAAGTATTCAGCCTGGAGCTCGGTGACCAGTGGTGTTCCGCAGGGATCTGTTCTGGGATCTCTGCTCTTTGTGATCTTTATAAATGACTTGGATGAGGAAGTGGAAGGGTGGGTTAGTAAATTTGCCGATGACAAAAAGGTTGGTGGAGTTGTGGACAGCGTGGAGGGCTGTTGTAGGTTGCAACGGGACATTGACAGGATGCAGAGCTGGGCAAAGAAGTGGCAGATGGAATTCAACTCAGAAAAGTGTGAAGTGATTCATTTTGGAAGGTCGAATTTGAATGCAGAATACAGGGTTAATGGCAGGATTCTTGGTAGTGTGGAGGAACAGAGGGATCTTGGGGTCCACGTCCATAGATTAGTCAAAGTTGCTACCCAAGTTGATAGGGTTGTAAAGAGGACGGATGGTGTGTTGGCTTTCACTGGCAGGAGAATTGAGTTTAAGAGCCATGAGGTAACGCTGCAGCTCTATAAAACTCTGGTTAGACCACACTTGGAATATTGCTTTCAGTTCTGGTTACCTCATTATAGGAAGGATGTGGAAGCTTTAGAGAGGGTGCAGAGGAGATTTACCAGGATGCTGCCTGGACTGGAGGGCAGGTCTTATGAGGAAAGGTTGAGGGAGCTAGGGCTTTTTTCATTGGAGCAAAGAAAGATGAGAAGTGACTTGATAGAGGTTTACAAGATGATGAGAGGCATAGATAGAGTGATAGTCAGAGACTTTTTCCCAGGATGGAAATTACTATTATGAGGGGGTATAATTTTAAGGTGATTGGAGGAAGGTATAGGGGAGATGTCAGAGGTAGGTTCTTCACACAGAGAGTGGTGGGCATGTGGAATGCACTGCCAGCAGTGGTAGTGGAGTCAGATACTTTACAGACTTTTAAGCGACTCTTGGATAGGCACATGGAGGATAGTAAAATGTAGGGTATGCAGGGTAGATTGATCTTAGTAGGATAATAAGTCGACACAACATTGTGGGCCGAAGGGCCTGTACTGTTCTATATTCTATGTTCTATGTTCTAGACTGCCGTGCGGGACCTTGTCAAAGGCCTTACTAAAGTCCACATAGACAACATCCACTGCCCTACCCTCAACTATCATCTTGGTTACCTCTTTGAAAAACTCTAAAAGATCTGTCAGACATGACTTCCCATGCACAAATCCATGCTGACTATCTCCCGTCAGACATTGACTATCCAGATGTTGGTTGATCCTGATCTTGTGGAAACAAATGCCCCTCCTCATTAACACTCAGCAGGTGCCTTCACCTCTACTGGTGTCATCAGGGAGGTTCTTACAGTCAATGTGCTGCCAGTTTGGAGCTCTTGTGATATGGCAGCATTGTCCTACCTCTGAGACAGGAGTCCTGGGTTCAAGACCCACCTGCTCCGGGCTTGTGGATTCATGATACCCTGGAAGAAGTTGCTTCACAATACTGAGATGAATGCTTCTGCACATTCTTTAATAATAATTCATTCCTCTTCAAAAGCCTCAAGTGACCCTGCCTCTCCCCCCAAACTCTCAGACAGTACATTCCAGACCCTAACCCCTCGAGTGACCCTGCCTCCCACCCCACACTCTCAGACAGTACATTCTAGACCCTAACCACTCGAGTGACCCTGCCCCCCCCACACTCTCAGACAGTACATTCCAGACCCTAAC
>NW_025974771.1:0-118 GCF_021869965.1 Rhincodon typus
CCCCCCCATCAAACCCTCCCAGGGCAGGGACAGCACAGGGTTAGATACAGAGTGAAGCTCGCTCCACACTGCCCCCCCATCAAACCCTCCCAGGGCAGGGACAGCACAGGGTTAGATA
>NW_025974771.1:218-1120 GCF_021869965.1 Rhincodon typus
ACACACACACACACATACACACACACTCACATATACACACACACTCACATATACACACACACTCACATATACACACACACTCATATATTATATATATATATACACACACACAGGGGATTTAGAATCGCCTCTGTTCATGGATAAAAAGAGGAAAATAACTGCATTGTGGGTAGTGTTTGCAATCAGAGACACAGCAAGACTCCAGTGACCCTTTTTCAGAAGCCCTGTCACTGGACCCGAAATGTTAACACTGTTCCTACTCTGCACAGGTGCTGCCAGAGCTGCTGAGTTTCTCCAGCAGTTTCTGTTTTTATTTCAGATTTCCAGCACGTGCAGTTTTTATTTTTTCAGGAGTTGTGCTGGTCCAGAGATGAGACCAAGTCAGTGACTCCTGTTCACATTATCCTGGGTCAGAATCTGCTAATCTCGCTGCTCAGTTCCAGCTCAGTCTCAGTCGGTGCTAGCACAGTTCCTGTCACTCCCAGCTTACTCCCAGGCAGCCAGTGGCAGGGCTATGGCTCTGCTGGGAGCTGTGCTCGATCGATCAGATGTGGAGCAGCAAGCTGCTGCTGGTCAGGGTCCCTTTGGGTCAGCTGGGTTACAGGAGCTCTCAGAGGATTACAAAACAGACACAGGAAATCCTTCCCACACACAACGGTGTTTATTATAAACCAGCTTTGCAGTCACTGACCCCCTTCCTCCATCACTCCCCACCACACCCTAATGTATCACTCAGACCTGAAACTGGACTGTCACAGTAGCCAGGTTTATTAATGGGGAACGGGTCAGATACAGAGTAAAGCTTCCTCTACACTGTCCCCCCCATCAAACCCTCCCAGGGCAGGGACTGCATGGGGTTAGATACAGAGTGAAGCTCGCTCCACACTGTCCCCCCCATCAAA
>NW_025974771.1:1130-7713 GCF_021869965.1 Rhincodon typus
CCCCCCCATCAAACCCTCCCAGGGCAGGGACAGCACAGGGTTAGATACAGAGTGAAGCTCGCTCCACACTGCCCCCCCATCAAACCCTCCTGGGGCGGGGACAGCACAGGGTTAGATACAGAGTAAAGGTCCCTCTACATTGTTCACCTTCAAACACCCCCAGGACAGAGGCAGCATGGAGTAAAGCTTCCTCTACACTGTCGCCATCAAACACTCCTGGGACAGGGACAGCACAGGGTTAGATACAGAGTAAAGCTCCCTCTACACTGTCCCCATCAAACACTCCCAGGGACAGCACAGGGTTAGATACAGAGTAAAGCTCCCTCTACACTATCCCCCATCAAACACTGCCAGCACAGGGTTAGATATAGAGTAAAGCTCCCTCTACACTGTCCCCCATCAAATACTGCCAGCACAGGGTTAGATACAGAGTAAAGCTCCCTGTACACTGTCCCCATCAAACACTGCCAGCACAGGGTTAGATACAGAGTAAAGACCAGTCCTGGTTTACTTTACTGAACTGTGCAGCCTCCAGGCCCTTGTTGGCCCTGCGTTCCCCACAGAGATTCTCTGTGATATAGCTCTGTCACTCTGAGTTATTTTCTGGATGATTCAGGCTGTGCAATCATTTTAACGTGTCCTGGGATTTGTTTGGACTTGCACTCTCTGTGTTTTCCAAGCTTTGTTCCTTTCGATCATACTGACACGGTGAGCCTATTGCCCTGAGCAGGTTTCTGGAACTGAGTGCAGTGTGCCTGCCTCCAACACACTGCTCAGAGGCTGCTCCTGGGTTGCACGGTTTAACGAGGGAGATCGGTCTGCCACTTACAACGGCTCGTTCACTCCTGCGGAACTTGGCCCGTCGATTCTGAAACCAGACCTGCAAGAGAGAAAGAACAAATGAGGGAGGGAAGGTGGGGGGAGAGAGAGTGAGAGAGAGGGAGGGGGTTAGAGAGGGAGGGGTAGTGTGAGAGAGAGAGGGGAAATAGTGAGAGAGAGGGGGTTAGAGAGGTGGGGAGTAGTGACAGAGAGAGGGGGAATAGTGAGGGAGAGAGGGAATAGCAAGAGAGAGGGAGAACAGTGAGAGAGAGAGAGTGAGAGGGAGGAATAGTGAAAGAGAGAGAGAGGGAATAGTAAGAGAGAGAGGGAGAACAGTGAGAGAGAGAGAGACAGGGGAATAGTGAGAGAGAGGGAGTGGGGAATAGTGAGAGAGAGCGCAAGCGAGAGAGAGAATAGTGAGAGATAGAGTAGAAGAGAGAGTGGGACAGGGAGTCAGAGAAGGAGAGATGGTGGATTGGACAGAGAAAGATGGAGAGTGAGTGGGGTGTGGGGAACAGAGATGGAGAGAGATAGAGAATGTGACCAAACTGAACATTGTCTCTCCAACATAAACATGGCCAGTCAGTGCAGCTGGTCCTCACTGGTGTCTATACTCCACATGCAACTCTTCATCAGCTGATTAAACCACTTTCATTTATATAGCACTATTCATCTAGTGAGACAACACAAGGTGCTTCCCAGGAGCACAGCACACACTGTGTGACACCGAGCCATACGAGGAGATGGAAGGTCAGGTGACCCAAAGCTTGTTCTGAAAAACATATTTCACTGTTTGATCTTTGAGATTCAGATAACCATGTGATGGCTATGTTTGTTGTCAGGACACTGCGGTACAGTTTGAAATGGCTGCTGTTGGATGCGAGCCTTGCTTTAAGTGAGCTGATCTTTAAGGACTCCATGTACTGTGTGTATACAATGTTGTGACGCTGCCTGCCTGTTTGGATTCTATGTGTTTGTAAGCTGTGAACACACATCAGTTATTTTGCTGCAGTGTCTGCTTGTTCACTTCTGATACAGAACATAGAACAGCACAGTACAGGCCCTTCGGCCCACGATGTTGTACCGATCTTTTACCCTAATCCTAAGGTCTATCTAACCTCCACCCCTACCTTATACTATCATCCATTTGCCTATCTAATAGCTGCTTAAATGCCCCTAATGAGGCCGACTCCACTACCCTCTCTGGCAATGCATTCCACGCCCCGACTACTCTCTGAGTAAAGAACCTACCTCTGACGTCTCCGCTATATCTACCTCCACTCACTTTAAAACTATGCCCCCTTGTAATAGCTACCTCCACCCTAGGAAAAAGTCTCTGGCCATACACTCTATCTATACCCCTGATCATTTTGTACACCTCTATCAAGTCACCTCTCGTCCTTCGTCGTTCTAAAGAGAAAAGCCCTAGCTCGCTCAGCCTTTCCTCATAAGACCTTCCCTCCATTCTAGGCAACATCCTGGTAAATCTCCTCTGCACCTTTTCCAACACTTCCACATCTTTCCTGTAATGAGGTGACCGGAACTAGACACAATACTCCAGATGTGGCTGAACCAGGGTTTTGTATAGCTTTGTATATATGTTTTACTGTTTTAAATAAACTAACTCCTGGCCATGCCAACTGATTAATCATCAGACCATGATTATGAACAATGAGCTGTGGTGGGAAACATTGAGGTTTATCACAGCCAATAATGATTGACCGTTTTCAGGGGACAGACAATGTGAAGTTTTGTAGACACTGCACAGTGCGATAACAGCAACCATGTCACTGACAGAGTGAAATGTGTTCAACACTTTCTGTCTCATTGTTTACAGCATCAGATTCTGGTTAGTCAATGATTGATGGCGAATGTCTCTGGTGGGATACAGGATAATGTTTATTGCAGCCAGACAATATCTGTCTGGGTCAGCGCAGGGTTCTGTGTAGCTGCACCAGCCTTTGCTATAGTGCACTGCCTCTGCCAATCGCATTTCCTGCCGCACGCCTAGCAAAACTGACCAAACCCTGCAGATTACCTCAGTATGCATGCAGCAGACCACACCTCACCCATGTCTCACCATCACTTTTATCCTGCTGATTGTGCTCAGTGTCTATTTGTACTGAGGGCCTGGCAGCAGCTGTATGGATCTGTGAGGATCACTCTGTACTCTCATGCCTCCCTCCTTCAGTCACTTTTTCATGCTGCCCTTCTTCAGTTTGTTCCATGTATCTTTCTGGAGCGCTGCCACGGGGGTGGACATGGGCAGCATCTCAACAATTCTGTTCATTAACTCCTCATCTGAAAAAGCCACAGAATGGGCCCTTTTTCTCTGCCCCTGGCCATGTAGTAGTCAATAGATTCTGTTAAAACGGCATGAATTCTAGTAGATAATATGGGAGTTTAATCCGACTCTGAATGGCTTCTAATGTGGTCATATCTTTTAGCTCCGCAGCTGACAATCCTGATGTGAAGTCTGTACAAATTTTCATTCTCATTTACTAACCTAATCTTAGTAACTTGCTTTTCCGCATCAGAAATAGCTGGATCTAGAAACGTTAGATCTGGATGCCTTTAAACATTTTAAATTCTGTTAGGAGGTCTGCTGTGTCCCAGTTCAAATTTGGGAATCATGTGCACACTCTGACATTATGTCATTGATCTTCGTGTGTTTGATATTGATACACAGCCAGATCACATGCATTTTTCTCAAGTGGGTTAAACTGGTTTTTTGAAGGGTATTTGTCTGCTACCAGTGAGCTGTTACCAACACTCTCAGAGGCAGGAAAGAACAGATATTGAGGATTATCTCATGCGCGTCAACATGGCCAAACAATATTGACCAGCTGCAGACTGCCTTGTTTGCTGACCTCCCCATAAATACATCTTTTTAAAAATTCCTTCATGGGAGGTGGGTATTGCTGGCTGAGGCCAGCATTTATTGCCCGTCCCTAGTTGCCCCCTTGAGAAGGTGGTGGTGAGCTGCCTTCTTGAACCACTGCAGTCCAGGTGCTGTAGGTTGACCCACAATGCCCTTAGGGAGGGAATTCCAGGATTTATGTGATTTACTTCAGGGGATACCTCCCAGACAATGAACAAACCCTCCTCACACTTACCCATAAACTCTTCAGTTAATTATTGGATCAGGAGAGAATTCCAGCTTTTCTCTCCCTGTCTGATCAATGAGCACAGAGATGATGGAATGAGGCAAAGGGAATGGGACAGTGTTCGAGGTTTGGAAGTACAAACCAGGTGGGACAGTGCAGCTTGTGAGGTGCGGGGTGGTTTCAGGCACAGAGTGGATAAAGACTAAGGTATCTGTAAGGCTGTGTAAATAGTGGGGAAGGTACAAGAGGCAGGTGCAGAGCGTGGGAATCAGAGAGAGAGACAGAGTGAGCAATGTGTATGAGATCAGGAACAATGGGCCACCTGCTGTTCCCTGCCCACAAACTGCAGATTCACACTGACCTGTACTCTGGTCTCGTTCAGATTAACTGTCCTGGCCACCTCCTCCCTGACAAAGGCATCCGGGTAATGGGTCCTCTCGAAAACCTTCTCCAACACCTGGAGCTGGGAACTGTTAAAGGTGGTTCGATTCCTCCTCTGTTTCTGCAGGTTTACATTCAGATTCAGTCTCACTGCTGCAGAATGACAGAGGGTGGAAAGGGAATGAGACATGACCAACACAGCTCATTTCAAAACCCATTAGACCCTCACAACAGGGTGTGTCCCTACCCCAGTGAGAGTCAGTGTGTGTGGGAGCCGTACCCCAGTGAGAGTCAGTGTGTGTGGGAGCCATACCCCAATGAGAGTCAGTGTGTGTGGGACTGTACCCAAGTGAGAGTCAGTGTGTGTGTGGGACCGTACCCCAGTGAGAGTCAGTGTGTGTGGGACCGTACCCCAGTGAGAGTCAGTGTGTGTGGGACAGTACCCCAGTGAGAGTCAGTGTGTGTGGGACTGTACCCCAGTGAGAGTCAGTGTGTGTGGGACTGTACCCCAGTGAGAGTCAGTGTGTGGGTGGGATCTCAGTGAGGTCACTCCTGGGGAAAACCATGAGCTGATGTTTCCCTGATTAATATTCCCTGGTTGTTAAGCACTTTATGATGTTATGGATCATACTGTTTGAATTCACATTTGTGTTTTGTCGTTCATTACCCTGGCAATGTTTTACCTTTCTTCTGAACATCAGTGACATGCCCCATAACCCTCTAAAATGCACCTTGTTTCACCCTCTGTCATTTCAACACAACTGCTACCCAGAATATTCCCACTGGAAGAAAGAAAATCATTCTGATAACGAAGAAGAGAGCTGGCGAACAGGGAGTTATCATTGATCTCCCAGTGCTAAATGAAGCCTACACCGCGTCTGTCAGCTTCACAGGGAAACTCTCTTATTCGGGTGAAGCAGCCTGGATTTTTCCTACTGTGTGAAAGACACAATTTAAATCCACTTTAACACACCACCCTGTTCCCTGGCTAACATCTCTGTCTCAGGCTGCTGCAGTATTCCAGTGAAGATCAGCACAAGCTGGAAGAACAACACCTCATTTTCCTCTTGGGGACCCTGTAGCCTTCTGGACTCCATATCGAGTTCAATAATTTTAGGGCCTAAACTCTTCCATGTCCCTGCCCCCTACCCCACACACCAGGCCTTTTTATCAGAGATAGTAGGAACTGCAGATGCTGGAGAATCCGAGACAACAAGGTGCAGGGCTGGATGAACACAGCAGGCCAAGCAGCATCATAGGAGCAGAGAGGCTGACGTTTCGGGCCTAGACCCTTCATCAGAAAAGCCTTTTTATCACATAGTCTGCTAGTACACATTACCTATTGTTAGTCACTAACAGTCTCCATTAACTGCTATTCACCCTCCCAGCCAGATTGCTATCTACTACTTTGTCTGTCCAACTGCTCTTCTCTCTCAGAGATACTGGGAACTGCAGATGCTGGAGAATCTGAGATAACAAGGTGTAGAGCTGGATGAACACAGCAGGCCAAGCAGCATCACAGGAGCAGGAAGACTGACGTTTCGGGTCTGTACCCTTCTTCAGAAATTCTGCTCTGCTCTCTCTCTGGGCTCTATCCCCACCTATTGTTTACTCTTCACTCCCTTCCCCCACCCTATCATCCGCATATAACCCGACATTTTCCTAGCTACTAACTAAAAACCGAAAAGAACTGTGGATGCTGTAAATCAGGAACAAAAACAGAAGTTGCTGGAAAAGCTCAGCAGGTCTGGCAGCATCTGTGAAGAAAAATCAGAGTTAACGTTTTGGGTCCGGTGACCCTTCCTCAGAACTATTTATTTTTCAATGACAGTTTATTTTCCTAGTTACCAGTGAGGGGTCACTTGACCTGAAGCGTTAACTCTAATTTCTCCTCATGATTGCTGCCAGACCTACTGAGCTTTTCCAGCAATTTCTGGTTTGGTTTCTGACTTACAGCATCCACAGTTTTTTAAAAGATTTTCCAAATTTAAATCCAGCCTGTCTAATAACTGTTCATACGGAGATATTGGATAACTCTCAGGCTAATACTCCAGAGACTGAGGTTCAAACTGCATCACACTGGTTGGTGAAATTTACACTCAATTAAAAAAACTGGGAATACAAAACTAGACTCAGTGTTGGTGATAATTGATGTAAAAACAGATCAGGTTCACTAAGATAGTAGGAACTGCAGATGCTGGAGAATCTGAGATAACAAGGTGTAGAGCTGGATGAACACAGCAGGCCAAGCAGCATCAGAGGAGCAGGAAGGCTGA
>NW_025974771.1:7813-8304 GCF_021869965.1 Rhincodon typus
CCCCCCCTCCCACTTCCCCATTCCCCACACCGCCCCCCACCAACTCACGGGCGGCCTGTGGCTTTTGCCCGGGGCTGCTCTCGCTGATTGCGGCCTGGCTTCTCTCTCTGGCCCCGCTCTCTCTCTGCCCCCCAGGGGGTTCCGGGGGGACTCTGAGAGGCTCCAGCCCCGGCTCCGGCCCCCGGCCACCTGGGGAAGGCTGTGGGGAGCGGGGCCGCTCCATCCTGAAGCGCCCGCACTTTCCCCAAACTTTCCTAAAACTTTCCCCAAACTTTCCTAAAACTTTCTGCTTTCGGCACCAGCGGGACATTCCGCTGACGCAGCAACAACAGCAGGTCCTGCCCGTCTTCCACTAATCCACCACCCCACCCGGCGCACACAACCCCGCCAAAAAATACCCTCCCCCTCTCCCAAATTACCCTCCCCCTCTCCCCCACCCCAAAAATACCCTTCCCCATCCCCCAGAAACACCCTCCCCTCACGCCCCAGAC
>NW_025974772.1:0-8304 GCF_021869965.1 Rhincodon typus
CATCTGCTGCTGCTTGGCCTGCTGTGTTCATCCAGCTCTACACCTTGTTATCTCAGATTCTCCAGCATCTGCAGTTCTTCCTTGCCGTAGTCCGTTTTATTCTGCATGACGATGGTTCCTCCTTTGTCTGCTGATTTGATGACAATGTTGCAATTGGTCTTGAGAGCACGGATGGCGTTGCATTGTGCTTGGGTGGTGTTTTGCAGTACGTTGTGAGTGCGGATAATGAATCTGACGCTCATGCATTCTCTGATGGCTTCAGCATACCTGTCAAGTCATGGGCAATGGCCCTTTGGAGGGGTCCAGTTCGACTCCTTCTTTGCCCGCTCCCCCATGGATCTCTCAGTCAACTGGTCCGATTCATTGGTTGTCTCATTGGGCTCACTGCTCACATCTTGGAAGAATTTCTGAAGTCTTATTCGTTTGATGAATTCTTCTGCGTCTGCCATGAGACCAATGGGGTGCATTTTGGTAGTTGGGCAGAAATTGAGCCCTCGGCTGAGAACTTTGATCTCGTTCGGTTGAAGGGGGTGGTCAGATAAGTTGACGATTGAATTCCCTGTGGTGATATCGCTTTCAACTGTGGTACCAGGGGAGGCTTTGTTATTGCTGGTGGTGATACCAAGTTTCTCCAGTTTATTGTTCTTGGTGTGGATGTAGGTGTTGTAGTTCTGTTGCCTTGTCTGTTTGGCAGTGTCTCATAACTGTACTGCTGTATCTTGAGCACAAGCAGAGAATATGGACTCTATCTCGATTTCAAGGTTACAGCGCTTGCTGTAGAGTTAGTGTACAAGATGATTGAGGAGTTTGCGAGAGCAAAGTTTCTCAGCGTAATCAGTGTTGTAGGACCAACATCGACCAAAACACTATACAGTCCTGTCATGGCAACCTCTACAAGACATGTTAGATCATCAACATGGACACTACCATCACACGTGGGAACACCACCCATCACGTGCACAGCAGATACTCATGGGACTTGGCCAACGTTGTCTATTTCATACGCTGCAGGCAAGGATGTCCCAAGGCATGGTATATTGGCAAAACCATGCAGGCGTAACAACAACAGATGAATGGACACTGCGCAACAATCGCCAGACAGGGATGTTCCCTCCCAGTGGGGGAACTCTTCAGCGGTCAAGAACCTTCGGCCTTGGATCCTCAGATAAATGTCCTCCAAGGCGGACTTCGAGATACACACACAAACACAAACAATCGCTCTCCCACACACACAATCTTTCTCTCTCTCTCCCTGCTCCTCCCCACCCCACACACACACACATACACACAGACTCTCTCTCCCCCCTCGCACAAGCATTCTATTTTGTTCAAATGCGCATAAATTTATAGACAGTGAGTCAATGTGGCTTTTTATAAGTTCCTACTTTAGAAATAAAACCAGTTTGAATCCAAACCAAAACACAACAGATCCTAAACAAGGCCACACACCCAACATGCATTGTCTGACCTAAAATGTCACCTCTTCTTTACACTGATAAAACCTTTAGTTTTCTCAGGACTGTGACTTGAAAGGAATTTGGGGATTTACATATACATATTAATCAATTAAAACCTTCCAACAAATTAAAGATTTAACAGCATCTTAGGTTTGTTTAATACATCCTAATCAGTGGTGTGACCCTTTGATTTTTTACTTATAAATTCTCTTTCTGATACCACCTCTCTCACTAACACATGAAGAAGGAGTGAGGCTCCAATAGCTTGAGTTTTCAAATAAACCTGTTTGACTATAACCTGGTGTTGTGTGATTTCTGACCATATCCACCTCAGTCCAACACTGGCACCTCCACATCATGTTTTAAGCATGGCATAGAAAAATGTTTTGAGGAGTTCCCCAATAGTGGCTCATTGTTTCTCATTGTTTACTCATTCTGAAACCTTGAATTTGAAAATGTTAATTTTATCTCTCCAAATCAGAAGAGAGATTTTTAAGAATCAGCACAAACTGTGTAGAAACCTAAAATACTGTGTGTCGACTGTAAACATTCAACATAAAACATATCAACGCATAACATTATGAAATTCAATTCCAATACATTATTTAAGGGAAATGAAACCATCAAGTTGTTGTTCCAAATCTGTCGTGCCATTGGATTGAAATATGTCAAAAGCATTCTATACTAAATGTATGCTTCAGCTTCCAGCTAATGGGTGTAAAATATTAACCATAAAAGTGCTCTAGTAGATTTCACAGACATCTATGATCACACTCGAAAAGCATTCACACTACATTCATGTGTAAGAAAAACATGAAGGTAAATTGATAAATTATACTTAAATTTCAAAAGCAGCCTATGACTTCTGAAATGTTATGATTCTTGTGACATAGAGAAGTACAGTCATCAATTTGTACACAGAAAGGTGATACAGTGAGCAAATGGCTGGCTAATCTAACCTGGTGTCGTGTGATTTCTGACCTTATCCACCCCATTCCAACACCAGCACCTCCACATCATAGCTAATCTATTGTTAGTGATGTTGATTGAAAGAGTAATGCTGCCCAGAATACTAGGTGAACTCTCTAGTCTATTTTCAGGAATCTCACAGATTTTCCACTTTAACACCTCATTGCAAAGATAGCAATAATAAAACACTCACTCTGCATTTTATTAAAGTTTTGGTCCAGATTGTTTATCCAAATCCTGACATAGGATTTGAATGGCAAATCCACAAAGAGTAGAATTCTATTGAATAAATGAAATCGAACGATATTGCATATCAAAACTGTGAATGTTTACATATTCAGTTGTGGAGTTTGACAATTCAATGAACAAATTTAGTTATTCATATGCAGTCACAATTCCCAAACATGAATGAGATAGGCTGCTCAGAATATTTTATCACAAAGTACAGCTTTTTCTTTAAATAACTATGAAGCAAAGGTATTGAGAATTTTTCAAAAGTGCAAGTGACTCTCTTAATAATATTTGGGACTAATTGACAATTTGCTAAAACATACTTGACATTTAAGTATGCCGAAGATGATCAGCATAATATTCACCTCCTGACATTACGCAACTTACAGAGTCTTGAATTCATTGGTGTGTCTACATTTTCATAGCATGTTTGAAAGCAAGCAGCAGTGTTCTACCTGGGTATTGTTCTGTGTCTGCATCAGTTCACTATATACAGAAATCATATTGACATAAGCCGAAATGAACAGATATCTATGCATTCAATGCTAAACCAAGTGATACAATAAATAATTGTGATGACCAAAGGAAGCTGTAAGGGGATTATGATGTGAAGGAAGACATAGCAAAAATGTGTCAGGTGCAATTCAATGTTAATAAATGTGTAATGTTTCATTTTAATTACCACAAATTAAAAGTACCAATCATATTTTGAATGAGGGAACACTGTGATGCAAAACAGCATCCTTGAGACATTTTGATTTGATGAAGGAGAACAGGAATACAATCATTATTATTAATGGTATCCTTCAGTGCTGCACAGGAGCAACCAATTATTTCTCAACTCTGGAGAGGGGGGCTTGACAGTGGCCCCATTCCTATGGTTTATTTACAGTTTTGTAACATATTCTCAGGCTTTAGGATCCTTTAACTATTTTCCAAATATTCCATGCTCTCCTCTGTTTTTATTGTTTTGTTGTAACCATTTACACATCTTCTGCCCCCAACTTTTGTTTTCAAACGTGTCTCATTATGCTTTGCAGCAACTTCATTTTCAACATTTTGTGTTCTATTCATTTGTGGAATGTGGGCGTTGCTGGCTGGTCAGCATTTCTTGCCCATCCTTTGTTGCCCATGAGAAGGTGGTGGTGAGCTGCCTTCTTGAATCGCTGCAGTCCACCAGCTGTAAGTTGGCCCACTATGCCATTAGGAAGGGAATTCCAGGATTTTGACCCAGTGAGAGAGAAGGAACAGTGATATATTTCCAAGTCAGGATGGTGAGTGGCTTGGAGGGGATCTTGGAGGTGGTGGTGTTTCCATATGTCTGCTGCCCTTGTCCTTCTAAATGGAAGGTGGTGTCTGGGACATTGTCTGTAAAGTATGATTCTGTGAGTATGACTATGTCAGGCTGTTGCTTACCTAGTCTGTGAGACAGCTCTCCCAATTTTGGCACTAGCCCCCAGATGTTAGTGAGGTGGACTTTGCAGGGTCGACGGGGCTGTTTCTGCCTTTGTCTTTTCCAGGTAACCATACCTTACCCTACACTCAATTAGAGTTTTGTTCCCACCCACTTTCCCTATCTGTATCTTCTTAAAATGTTCCACTTATATCAATACCAGCATGTTATGTATGGATCAGCTCAGGTGAATGGTCATCAACCTGAAATGTTAACTGTTGAGATTGAGGTTTTAAACATAAAATGTGGTTGGAAAATTGATGGACTGGAATGATATACTAACTGAGGCGTCTGTAAAATGAGACAAAGTGTAGGAATAAATTACTGCAGATGCTGGAATCTGTACTAAAAACAACAAATGTGGGAGATCACAGCAGATCAGACAGCATCTTTGGAGAGAGAGCAAGCTAATGTTTTGAGTCTAGATGGCTCTTCATTAGTGCTGAAGTGAAATGTGGAGGGGACAGCATTTCTGCTATAAGAGACAACAAGGTGCAGGGCTGGATGAACACAGCAGGCCAAGCAGCATCATAGGAGCAGAGAGGCTGACGTTTCGGGCCTAGACCCTTCATCAGAAAAGCTATAGCATTTCTGCTATAGTGTGGGAGGAGGGGTGGGGTAATGGGTGTAGGGTGCTGTGGAGAAAAGATGTTGATAGTTCAGATTAAGTGATTGGAATGTGACAATTGCAGAACAATAGTGTGTCTCCTGCCAAATTTGAAAGGACAGTAACTGGGATGGGGGGAAGGGGAGGACATGATAACAAGCTAAAGAAAAGGAAAGAAATGGTTCACAATTTAAAGGTGTTGAACTCAATATTAAATCTAGAAGGCTGGAAAGTGCCTGGTCTGAAGGTGAGATGTTGTTCTTCCAGTTTGCGCTGTGATTCACTGGAGCACTGCAGCAAGCCGAGGGTACACATGTGGCCATGCGAGCAGGACGCTGTGTTAAAATGACCAGCTACAGAAAGGTCGGGATCCTTTGTACATTGCATTATACTAATGCTGACCTGGTTTTTAAACTTCACCCCTCTTTTATATAGATAAAATAGAATCCCTACATGGGCCATTCGGCCCATCAAGTCCACACCGACCCTCCAAAGAGCATCCTATCCAAATCCACCCTATCCCTATAACCCTGCATTTTCCATGGCTAACCCACCTAATCTACATATCCCTGGAAACTACGGGCAAGTTAGCACGGCCAATCCACTAACTTGCACATCTCTGGACTGTGGGAGGAAACCGGAACACCCAGGGGAAACTCACACAGACACAGCGAGAATATGCAAACTTCACACAGACAATCACCCGAGGGTGGGAATTGAACCCCTATCCCTGGTGCTGTGAGGCACAGTGCCGCCTGTTCTGTAGCCAGCATTCTGGCTAGCTTCGCCTTTCACTCATAGCACTGCGCTGCTGCTTAGTCTCACTTCGGGTGCTTCTTGCCACTTGTCTCCAACTCCAGAGGGTCTGATCAGCACTGCCACCATGTAGCAAGATCAACTCTACACCTTAGCTGTGTGAACAACATCAAGCTTCATTGTAAATAACCCTACAGACTCAGGTCCTAATCCCACCATCTAACATCATCATGACATACGTGCAATGTTCTGTAGCTATTCTTAGAGGAATGGATCCAGCCTCCAACCATTCAGGTCCATGGGACCAGGGGGAACCCTGATTTTACAGCTACCACAATGGGACTAAATTAAACCTTCCCTACCCAAAAGGACCGGAAGCAATGTTGACTTTATATGACCTCTGATTTGACTCTTCATTGGTCTTAATTACTAGGTAATATTGGGCAGGGCGTAAAGTAAGTCGTCTGCCTGATCGGTGGGTTTCCAGCTGCACAGTTGGGTTAAAATTTGATCCTTGGTCAGATGTTGCCTGACCTGCACTGTGATTTCATTTTCTGAAGAAGGATCTAGGCCCGAAACGTCAGCCTTCCTGCTCCTCTGATGCTGTTTGGCCTGCTGTGTTCATCCAGCTCTACACCTTGTTATCTCAGATTCTCCAGCATCTGCAGTTCCTACTATCTCTGCAATTTCGTGAGTTCCTTTTAGATTCAAAACATTCTCAGCATTTAGCTGTTTTTTTGGTATACATTTTAATATAACATTTATGACAATAACGGCGTTACTTGGTGGAAAATCCAGCAATTAATTGCGGGTGGTCGACTGGTGCCTGGGAATCCCAAAAAAATTATTCAAACTGGATACATAGCGCAAGAATGGGGGGAATCCCAGTCACATGATGAAAGGAGATGAAATCAGACGTATGAGATTTAAAAAAAACACGCATACAGGGGTTCATGATGAGTTCAGTCCGAGCAATTCCCTAAGCAATGGATTTGGTAGGTTCACACTCATTTAAAAAGTTCTGTAAACGATATCGTTAACTAACAGTCATCGTTTATTTTCTTAACTGCCCGCAGTAGGCGCTTGAAACCCTTAGCATTTGAAAAGAACGCTGTTCATTTCTCATGTGAATGCACTTCCTGAACTGGTTTAGCCGCGAATCCACCGCCCTGCTCAATTTTATGCAACACTCGGGCTGGTCCTGAACAACTCAAATCCCACGGTCCAGCTTCACGTGGGACGGAAAAGCAAACATTAAAGTTGGCCAGGTTGCCCTGTGAAAATATCCCATGTTAGTAACGGCAAGCGAGCAGATTCAGTCACGTTGATAAGGAGTGTCCCGGAAGGGATCATGTCAGGCTGGCTGCTCATTGTTTGTGAACCGTGCAGTTTCTAAGCATGTTACTGTGTTTCTTACAGTCGAGCTGCACATTCGATTTTCTCTCATGCTGGGTAACCAGAATCAGTTTAATTACATGTAGGAAGACATGCAACCGGCACGACCAACCATGTTCCCTGAATCATGACATAATTATTTACAACGATGAGAAGCTATTTGCATGTTGTTTATTAAAGACAGGGGTGGAAGTGTGCGGGAAAGCGATAAAAATATGTTTTCCTGGGTGGAGCAATAAAGACATTCAGACAATTAAACCTCATTCAGCGAGTTCTTCAACTCCATTTACCTGTTTTGATATCTTTGCCAATCTACGTTCTGTTGATATCAATCTTGAAAATGTCGATTGAGCCAGTGTTCCCAGCTATTTGAGGGAGATTTTCATCATTTTACACTCCAGGTTGTGGACTGCAAATGTGCTTCTTCATTTCCGTCCGTAATGGCCTAATTCCAAATTTAAGCTTGTGTCCACGTGCACACACACTGGATTTTCCACCAGAGGAAATAGTTTCCCTTCTCAATCTCTGTTCTTGCCAATGTTTTCGTCATTTTTAACACCTCAATTAAATCACCCTTCGGACTTCTAAACTCAAGGTAATACATGCAAAGTTTTGAAAACCAAATTGCTGTAGATGCTAGAAATCCAAAAGGAAATCCAACAGGAAATGCCGCAAACACTCAGCAGGTCAGGCAGCATCTGTGGAAAAAGAAAGAGTTGGAGGGTGGAATTTTCTGTTGATGATGTGGGTCTTGCCAGTTGGTTGCAGTGCCAGTGAGTCATGAATCCTGCATCTTCTAAGGAAGAGCCTCCATATCTTCTGCCAATCCGGCAGTTCCACAGATACCGATGGGACCTGTTCTGTATTTAGATCACTGGGAATGAACATTCTGCCCACCAGTCACTGCCAGTCCATCAGAGGTCAGCAGTGCTTGCATTTGGTAGTGCCACGGAGCTTATGGCTGCCACCAGAAGAGCAATCCTGGCGTCTAGGGATCCAGAAGCAAGTGACGTGTAGTGGGGTAGGTGGGGGGCCACAAGGTGTGCAAATGGTGGGGTTCAGCAACAATGGCGGTGAGTTGTCTATCAGTGGGCAACCCTCTGCTATATGTCTATGCCTTTAGTCACACAATGATTATTCTTAAATTGAGACCTCCTCCCCCCCCCCGCCCCACAAATAAGCACTTCACATCCTTTTGGATTCTGACAAAAAGTCACTCGAAACATTAAGAGATAGGAGGAACTGCCAATGCTGGAGAATCTGAGATAACAAGGTGTAGAGCTGGATGAACACAGCAGGCCAAGCAGCATCAGAGGAGCAGGAAAGCTGATGTTTCGTGTCTGGACCCTTCTTCAGAAAATGAAGAAGGGTCCAGACCTGTTCTTGCTTGTTGCTGCTCCTCTGATGCTGCTTGGCCTGCTGTGTTCATCCAGCTC
>NW_025974773.1:0-622 GCF_021869965.1 Rhincodon typus
CGAGCTGCTGTAAAATTTTTAATATCTGGGTTCGATCCTTGATTATCCTGAACCAAGCGCAAGCTGATGGCCTTCACTATTTACACCATGGTCATGAACCACAACAGTAAAACCAGTCGGTCCCTGCTATCTGACACATGCTCACTTAGGTCACTGTTCTGGAAGGGTTATGTCACCTAGTTATTGTTTTTAAAACCTTCAGAAAAGTAACCAGTGCCATACGCCACTATTTTAAAACCTAAACTCTGAAAATGATATTAATGTATATGCATGAATTAGACACCTTCCAACACAATGTTAGGAAGGGAGTTCAAGGATTTTGATTTCACTATGTGTGTGTGGGTGTTTGTGTAAGTGTGTATATGTGTGTGAGAGTGTCTGTGGGTGTCTGCATCTGTGTGTGTATATATGTGTGTGAGATTGTGTGTGGGTGAGTGTGTCTTTGTGTATATGTGTGTGAGAGTGTGTGTGTGTCTGTGTGAATATGCGTTTGAGAGTGTGTGTGGAAGTCTGTGTATCTGTGTGTATATGTGTGTGAGAGTGCGTGTGGGTGTGTGTGTTTGTGTGTATATGTGTGTGAGAGTGTGTGTGATGGGGTGTGTGTGTATGTATATGTGTGTGA
>NW_025974773.1:632-5779 GCF_021869965.1 Rhincodon typus
GGTTTGTGTGTCTGTGTGTATATGTGCGTGGAGTGTTGGAGTGTGTCTGCGTGTATATGTGGGTGAGAATGCGGGAGTGTGTCTGTGTGTATATGTGTGTGAGAGTGTGTGTGTGTCTGTGTTTATATGTTTGTGTGTATCTCTGTGGTAGTGTGGGGTGGTGTGGGGTGGTATGTGAGGATGTGTGTGTGTGGATGTGTGAATGTTTGTTATATGTGTGTAGGAGATGTGTGGGATCTTTCAGTCTGCAGTTTGTGTCTGTGTATGTGTGGGTATATCTCCTAACACTACAAGGCTTCCTGTTTTCACTTGTTACTTGACATTGACATTGAAGACACAGAACACTTTGAGAAGCAATTAAATTGTAAATGTTTTCTCAAAGCCACCAAAAAAAACCTGTTAACTGCACCTGAATCTCAATCTTCTGTAGTTTATGTCAAATTAATTGCAATCACGGTGAGGTTCAGCAGTTTGAAGTGGATTTTTTTCTTCTTTCACATTCTGACCTTTTCAGATATATTTGGGACGTCTTTGAAAGTTGAGCATACGAACAGCATGCCTGGTATCAAAGTTCTTCAACCGAACTGTCATTCACTGGAGAGTACAGCAAAGAAATGTTGCTTTGCTGTTGTACTTAAATGGGGCCTCTCAGTGATGGGGAGGGTGAAGGTATAATGGTGTGGGCGCTGAATCTGTGCAAATATTTGATTCACAATTCAAAAGAGTTTCTTCTTTCAACGCTATTGATGCACATTATTCCCATGCTGAGCTATCTACTCACCTTTCCAGTGACTCAGCCCAGTTATGTTTCCTTTCGCCTCAGTCCCACAGTTCCCCAGCCCTACCTATCGCAGAGGCATATAGCACAGAAACAGACTCTTCGGTCCAACTCGTCTGTGCGGAGCAGATATGCTAAATTAATCTAGTCCCATTAGCCAGCATTTGCCCCATATCCCTCTAAACCCTTCCTATTCTTGTACCCATCCAGATGCCTTTTAAATGTTGTAATTGTACCAGCCTCCACCACTTCCTCTGGCAGCTCATTCCACACATGCACTGCCCTCTACATGAAAAGGTTGCCCCTTAGGTCCCTTTTATATCTTTCCCCTCTCACCTTAAACCTATGCCCCTCTAGTTTTGGACTCCCATACCCCAGGGAAAAGACCTTGGCTATTCACCCTATCCATGCCCATCATGCTAAGGTCACCCCTCAGCCTCCGACGCTCCAGGGAAAGTCGCCCCAGCCTATTCCGTTGCTGTCCATTGCAATTGACCTCAATCATCAGTCTCCTGCAAATTATTTTCTTTTCTGAATGCTTGTACAGATCTTTTTTTCCCAATATCAAGTACGTAGGGGCGAGAACTTTATAACGTGAGAATTGTACTTCTTTTAATGTCCACATAGCTCCTGAGATCTTTCCATGTTGGATACATAGGGGTTGAGTGAGTTGGCATTGATTTGGCAGAGGGCATGAGGTGTGAGCAGAGGAACCATGAGGTTAAGGGCCTGAAGGCTTAACTACGTACGTCTTCTAACCAGCCACCCCTGCATTCGGCAGCTCCTGTGGCCATTTTCGGGATTGGCAGGCCAGCTTGTATTCTGTGTGCCACCCGCTCACGTGACTACCAGCTCCACTGCCCCTAACCTGAGCTGAAATTGCACGTCCTTGGCTACATTTACCGAAGTGAGTCGAGACAACTTCTGCTCCCTGCATCAGTAGCTCAGACCCGGCAATCTGCAAACTAGTCATCGGGGAGGAGAGAAGAGACACATTAACGGTTCAAGGTGTGAACCTCATTAAGAACTGGAGGAAATTACAGATAAGTCTCTCATAAAAATGCCCTCTGTAAATGTTCTAGGTGGAAAACAGGAGATATCAGCAGTTAAACACCTTAAGTGACATTGGGTATGAGAGGTTTGGAACAAGCACGATAAAAGCAGAATTATAAGAAGGATATTTTTAATCTGGAGAGAGTTCAGAAGAGATTTACCAGGATGTTGCCAGGTATGGAAGGTTTGAGTTATAAAGAAAGGCTGGATAAGCTGGGACTTTTTTCGCTGGAGCGTAGGAGGTTGAGAGGTGATCTTGTAGAAGTTTATAAAATTATGAAGGGTATAGATAGGATTAATGGTAGGTATCTTTTCCCTAGGATAGGGGATTTCAAGACTAGGGGGCCTATTTTTAAATTGAGAGGAGAAAGATTTAAAAAAGACATTAAGGGCAATTTTTTTTACAAAAGGTGGTTCGTGTGTGGAATGAACTTCCAGAGGAAGTGCTGGATGTGGGTACAGTTACAACGTTTAAAAGACATTTGGATAAATACATAAATAGGAAAGGTTTGGAGGGATATGGGTCAGGAGCAGGCAGGCGGGACTAGTTTAGTTTGGGATTATGGGCAGCATGGACTGGTTGGACTGAAGGGCCTGTTTCTGTGCTGTATGACTCTATGTTGTACACATCATCCTGTTGAGGTATTGAGGCATAAAGAATCCATACATCCATCATGGAAAAAGGGTCACTTGACCCGAAACGTTAACTGTGATGTCTCTCCACAGATTCTGCCAAACCTGCTGAGCTTTTCCAGCAATTTCTATTTTTGTCCCTGAAGTAACTGTGGAGATGGGGGAACTCTAAGATTGAAGACACTGAGGGAGAGTGTTGGGATTGGAAACCTATGGAGAAGACTCGATGACTTTGGCTCAAGATCTGGGGAGCTGCGAGATTAATGATTGTCCATTATTAGCCTGAGGCTGACTGAACTGTTTGGCAAATGAGAGAATAAATCACTGTTTGAGGAATGATATGATTTTAAGAAGAAATTTCCATTGACTGTGGAATCAAAAATATCGTGCGCTGCTGAAAAGCAGGAAAGAGGTTTGTCCTCCTTCAGATTAATGCCATTAGAAAATCGAAGTTTATTTCAGCAACCTGGATTTCACATGCTGGAAGTGCTACTTTATTGAGAACGAGCAGTACAAGTAATGTAATTTGTAGTTCTGGAAGATACTTTACTGCGCTGATCTAAATGGATAAAGCGATTAAATATAGTGTGGAATATGAAACCACTTTAATTGTTCCTTGTTTCTTCCATGGGCCTTAATAAAACTGAATTTAGTACAGCAATTTAATTTAAGAAATAATGCATGAAATATTAAGTCCTGTATGTGAGTGCTCTTAGCTAATATATTTTGGAATTTAATATGTTAATTATAATGTAATTTAGAACACAAGGCTGTTTCTCATTTTCTATCTTAGTTAATCACCTATCCAGAAAAAAAACATTCAGCTCCTCAGACGAACACTGTGTTTTTCTGTCACGAGTACTTGGGAAAAAAGTGAGGTGCAGCGAGACCTGGATGTCATGGTGAAACAGTCACTGAAGGTTGGCATGCAGGTGCAGCAGGCGGTGAGGAAAGCTAATGGCATGCTGTCCTTCATAGCGAGAGGATTTGAGTATCGGAGTAAGGCTGCCTTGCTGCATTTATACAGGGCCTTGGTGAGGCCGCACCTTGAGTATTGTGTGCAGTTTTGGTCTCCTAGTCTGAGGAAGGACATTCTTGCTATTGAGGGAGTCCAGCGAAGGTTCACCAGACTGATTCCCGGGACGGCAGGACTGACATACGAGGAAAGGCTGGAACGACTGGGCTTGTACTCACTAGAATTTAGAAGAGTGAGGGGAGATCTCATTAGAAACATATAAAATCCTGATGGGACTGGACAGGCTAGATGCAGGAAGAATGTTCCCAATGTTGAGGAAGTCCAGAAATAGGGGTCACACTAAGAATGAGGAGTAAGCCATTCAGGACTGAGATGAGAAAGAATTTCTTCACTCAGAGAGTTGTGAACCTGTGGAATTCTCTCCCACAGGAGGCTGCGGGGGCCAGTTCGTTAGAGATATTCAAGAGGGAGCTGGATGTGGCTCTTATGGACGAAGGGACCAAGGGGTATGGAGGGAAAGCAGGAATGGGATAGTGAGATTGCATGATCTGCTATGATCATATTGAATGGTGGTGCAGGCTCGAAGGGCCGAATGGCCTACTCTTGCTCCTATTTTCTATGTTTCTATGAAAGCCTTGGACAGATTCGAGTTCTGTCCACCATGAAGGGCATGACCTAAAAGTGAGGCTCTGATCATGTAGTGAGCAGTTGAGACTATTAAATCCAAACCCCACCCCCCCAACCACCCCCGGCAAGCAGATTTCATTGAATCCTCTGATTTGACATGCAGACAGCTCTTGATGGAGCGCATTGAACTTTGATTGTCCTCATCAGATTCGTTGTTGTTTCACAGGGTCACAAGCAGGAGTGAACTAGATGAGTATAACAAAGATTCTCGGAGCTGTATCAGAACCATACGCATGCTGTGCGCGTACGTGCTCATATTTTCAAGTAACATGCCTGTAACTGAGACTGATAAGGCTTTGCAAAGTCCATTGATGCAGATCTGCCTCCTACGAAGGAGCAGAAAACAACTGCTTTCTTTGTCATCCACAGCGGTCCCTCGCAGTGCCTGACTGTGAACTCTGTGGTTGGTGGTCTTCCTTGGGGTGTATAGTGCAGAAATTGTGGAAGCTGAATCATTTTAAAAGGCTGCTTCTATCAAATAATGGTTTGAAATGGAGTGTTATAACACTAAGTAGCATTCACAAATGACAAAAATAAAAGCATTTTTGTGTTGCTAGCCTATTCGGATGCAACATTACAAAAAAAAAGAAATTTCTCTTCACACAATGAACAGTTTAAGCTGTATAACTGAAAGCAGGGAGTTACAAAAGGACAGGGACAGACATAGTTGGTGAATTTTTTCCAGGTCCTCCCAGAGCCTGTGGGCAAGAGAACTGAATTGAGTGGGAGGCAAAAGCATGGTGTTCCTATAGTGGGTTAAAGGTTATTTAAGGCTCTTTAAGGCTATTTAGGCTCTCAGAACCTTCCAGATTGCTCACCTGATGATTGGAAACTTGCTTTGCGTTCATTAACATGTCACGGATACTTAATGACACCCTGCATTTCATGCAGAAGCATAGGGGTGATGCCTCTCCATGTTGATCAGCTCATGTGCAGTCCCAGTCATACACAGCCTGGCTTGTTGTCAGTGAATCCTCACAGTGTTAGGGGTGATGCCTCTCCATGTTGATCAGCTCACAC
>NW_025974773.1:5789-8304 GCF_021869965.1 Rhincodon typus
AGTCATGCACGGTCTGGCTTGCTGCCATTGAGCCCTCACAGTGTTAGTGGTGATGCCTCACCAGGCCAACAAGCCTGCTCAGTGAGGCAGCCTCACTGGCTGGGTTAGGCAAGCTGGGTACCACTCAAAAAGCGCGACCACGCTAAGACTGAAAAAAATAAAATTACGTTCAGTGAGTGGGCAAAATTTTCTTAAAGGAACTATGGAGGGGCAAATAGATCTAGGTACCCAGGTACACAAATCATTCATAAATATGTGAATGCAATCTTGGCCTTTAGTTCAGGGGTTTGATGGAATGTAAAAATGAACAACTGATTCTTTTGTTGTATACAGCACTGGTCAGAGCTGTCTGCATTTAACCCTGACACTAATTTTGAAGAAACTTTAATAAAACAGAGAATGCTGGAGAAACTCAGCAGGTCTGGCAGCACCTTTGGAGAGAGAAACAGAGTTAACATTCTGAGCCTGATGTGACTTTTCTTCGGAACTTCTGAAACCAGTTCAGGCTCAAGACGTTAACTCTGTTTCTCTCTCTCCACAGACGTTGCCCGACCTGCTGAGTTTCTCCAGCATTCTCCGTTTTTATTTCAGATTTGCAGCATCTGCAGGATTTTGCTTTTATTCAGGAAATGTACATTGGCCTTGGAGGGGATGAGGGGTGAGCAGTGTGGGTGACAGAAAAATACCAGAGCTTAAATTACGCAGACAGAATTTCATCAGTCTGGCTTGAATTCACTTCATAAATTGAGCAGGTGATTGAATCGAGGTGGTGAAAATGGTTTTATGCATTGTTGGCAAAAGGGGCTTGAATCAAATTGAAGTTGTTAAGGAACAGCTGGCAGCTCTCCAGTGGATGGAGTCACACTTAGGGGAGATCTTATTGGAGGCCAATGGTTTTAACCCCAGGATACCCTGCAGGAGTGCATTAAGGCAGCATCCCTAGGCCCAACGATCCTTAGCTGCTTCACCAGTGCCTTCAGTCCAACAGAAGGTCAGAAATGGCACCATTTCCTGATGATCACACTGCTCAGCTCCATTCCCCACCGAAAGCAGGCTCTGCCCGCATTCGGAAAGGCCTGAACAACATCCAAGCCTCGGCTGGTAAGTGGCAAGCTATATTCATGCCACACCAGTGCCAGGCAGTAACTGTCTCCAACAAGAGAAAATCCATAATCTCCCCTTGGAGACAAGAAGGAGTGCAGACGCTGGAAGCCAGAGTCTATAGGTGTGAGGCTAGAAAAGCATGGCGGGTCAGACAGCGTCCCAGCAGCAGGTAAGTCAATGTTTCAGGCCGAAACCCCTCGTCAGGACCCTGCTCCTCGGATGCTGTCTGACCTGCTGTGCTTTTCCAGACCATAATCTCTCCTTGACAGGGGTGGCTTGGTAGCGTGGTAGCTCAGTGGTTAGCACTGCTGCCTCACAGTGCCAGGGACCCAGGTTCAATTCCACCCTCGGGCGACTGTCTGTGCAGAGTTTGCAAATTCTCCCCGTGTCTGCATGGGTTTCCTCCGGGTGCTCTGGTTTCCTCCCACAGTCCAAAGGTATGCAGGTCAGGGTGGGTTAGCCATGCTAAATTGCCCCGTAATGTCCAGAGCTGTGCAAGTTAGGGGGTGGATTGGCCATGGGGAAATGTGGAGTTATGGAAATGGGGTGGGTCTAGGTGGGATGCTCTTCAGAGGGTTGTTGCTGGCTTGATGGACTGAATGGCCTCGATCTGCACTGTAGGGATTCTATGACGTCTCATAGCATTACCACCCACTCCGTGTACCACTGGACCACAGGAGCAATTTGCCAAGGCTTCTTTGGCTCCTCCTCCAAGCCCCTGAGTGCCAAAGGGCAAAGGCAGAAAACATGAGGAAATGCCATTACCCCCAGATTATGCCAAATCTTAGTTTGTCATAAATCACCTACCCTGGGTCACAGTCCTGGAGCCTTACTCGAACAACACTGTGAGAACACAGGATCAAGTAGATACAGGGAGAAGACCCATCACTGCCTTTGCAGCCAATGAGGGATGGCCAGTAAATGCCAGCCCTGCCCACGCTGACCCCATCCTGAGACTGAGTTGGCCAAGCTGTGTAGCTCAGGTAGCTCAAACTATGTTTCCTGGAGAGGTTGACATTGATCTTTGTTCAATGTCTTGAGTGGATATTGAAATGATATTCAAAAGGAGCTTATCTCCCGTGTTAATTATACTTTCCTCCTGCACAAAAGTATAATTTTTCAGTGTGCTGCAGCTGATGCCGATATCGATAGCGCAGTCATGTTTTTAAAATATAGATCTTAAAGAGAGCTGGTGAATTGAATAAAAGTGAACCAATGGCTGACTCCTTTTTCTCATTTAAAATGTCCATCAAGAGTAAAGTGATTACATAATCACATTAGAACATAAGAAACAGGAGGAGGACTAGGCCCCTCGAGCCTGCTCCACCATTCAATAACATCTTTCATGTGGACTCAGATCCACTTACCCGCCTGCTCACCATAATCCTTAATTCCTTTACTGTTCAAAAAT
>NW_025974774.1:0-8304 GCF_021869965.1 Rhincodon typus
GCTGAGCTTTTCCAGCAACTTTGCCTTTTTTTTCCTCCCTATCAACTCTTTGAAAACCCCTCATCATTTAGGTGTATTCACATTTTGACTATGCTGCACGCTGGATGACCTCAATCTTTTATATTTTATATTTTCTTCAAACCATAATCAAATCTCAATTTCCACTAGATTTTATCCATAAACATTGTTGCTGAGAACGTATCACCAGCATTTGTTGAGGACAGGGTTTCATCGTCCATTGCCTAACTTGATGCACTATTTGCCCTAATTTGCAGAATGACCAAAAAGTACCGACATGCTTTGTAGTGGCAATGTAAAGAAGAGTGGCGGACATTAGGAAATGTGGGGAGGGAAGGACTAAAATATTTCTGGTCGAGGAAATTGTGTATAATGTGAACAAATAAGAAATGTTTTGATATAAGTTGGGATTTCCTTTGTGCATTTGAACTGTGTTTGAGGTGATGAAATGGAATAAGCTTGATTTTTATCTGTAGGTTCTGACAACACCCACTCGCCTTAAACATGTTGATCATTCTGCCTCAGGGCGATCGCTTGTTTTCTCCCCCTCCTGTTTCATTTGGTCATCAGCACATGGATTTACAGCAATCGCATCATTCTATAGCTGATCTGATCCCTACCTAAAATGGTCAGCTGTGTACTTTTCCAGTGTAATCAAAAGTTTGTTGCATCAAATTAAGAGCACCGAAATAGGCCATTTGGCTAAGTGCTGCGTGTAAATGTCTGTGCCGCCTGATACACTGGCCACTTGATTTCATCTAACCTTGTCAGTATTTTCTTCCTCCACAATGAATAATACTGGCTCATATTGAGGTACATGGCCTTTGGCAACTCTCCAGCCCATTGGCCGAGTACCAATTCTTGAGATTTTCATCCGAGGCTGTGAGAATTGGCAAGGATTTGACAGTAAAGTATTCAAGCTGAGGCATGTCCTGTCCCCTCTCGTCCTGTGTGTGTGGTTTACAGCTTTGCAAGATTAATGTGTGGAACCTGAGTTAATGTTTTATTCCACCCAAACTTGGATGCTGAGGCTGCTTTGCAGTTTGCTGACTGACTGCCAACTTAGCACAGAACAGGGAGAATACCTGGCACTTTACTTAAAACTGGAAGTAAACTTTAAAAAGAAATGCTGGAAATACTCAGCAGATCAGGCAGCATCTGTGGAGAGAGAAAGGGAATAAATAGAATTAAACTTGAGTCCAGGATCAATGAAATGACATCAAAATATCAATTTTCATTTCACTCATTCTTCAGAAAATTTTGAAGGCAATTACTGTTTTTCTTTAAATTTTAGCTTATCCCCTATCTTGTTAGCATCATAAAACCCTCATTACAGCTAGAGATTAATTGCATAAGACTCCCATTTTTCAGGAATGTGGCCTTTGCTCAGCAGCTACCTGCCCCTGACATGATCAAAATCAGGACCTCCTCAGGAAGCTGCATGTTTAAACATCAGCATGGTGTAGCATAGTGGAACTATAATGCAGTATTCTACTGAACTGCTTGGAAAATTTAAGATTTTACCAAAAAAAAATACTGATCAAGTCTATTGGGGTCAAATATATATGTTCACAGTCGCTATGAAAATTCTGTTGAAAGCAAGGTTATGAAATCTGAAATAGGTTCTGTAGTCTGAAGACCCAACCTATTGCTTAAATCAATTTCTGCAAAACATCATTCGTCTTCTTGGCTTGTTGTTTATTCCCTGACATCCAACTGTGAATCGCTTTGGGGTATTCTTTGTATTTAAAATTCCTACAAATTTGAGTGATCTTGCTCATTTTAGTTATTGAATTAACTGGTATAATTTCTCAGCAAACGAAAAATAGCCTTGATCGGCCAATAAAACTAGTTTGGCAACAGCCTTCCATCTCGAAGTATGTCAATTCAAATTCCAGATGCCACAGTCAATGTGATTTTCACATTTGCTCACAGGTCAAAACATGGAAGTAAGAGCAAAGTAGGAAGGAAGAGCATTTGGTTGATGAAATATTGGCACATTATGCTTTTATGTAACTTCTTTCCATTTTATTTGCATGAATAACTGCTTTTTTTGTAACATGATGTTTAAACCATTGTTATGTATTGTTTTGCTCACTGTTGTGACATGATAACTGTGTTCAGAAATATCTTTGCAGTTCAGTATAACAAATAAAACCATAAATTCTTTGTAAAACAATCTATTTGAGGGCTGGTTAGAAACGGAAAAGAAGCTATGCCCATGAATCCATATTAAAAATGTTTTAGCCCTATTTTTTCAATTGCATGCCAGCAAAAAAAATTTATCTTTTACTGATGCAAAACTGATGTTCCATTTAGAACACTGTAGGGTTCATATTCCATATTGAAGAACGAGCTTTTTTGGATGCACCTTCTTGGATGTATCTGGGATTTTCCAAAGCTGATGTACAACAAAAAGAAAAGTGTGCTTGGCTGTGGGAAAATTATCCATCTGACATCTACAAAATTCAGCCAAAATCACTGTAGGTTGTACTAAAATTGAGGAGAAAAGTGCTGAACGTCATTGCAAACGTGCTTTGAGCTGCTGTCAAGAAGACTGCCCTTTTACGTCGTGGTCCAATTTTCTTGGTCGCCTTGGTCATCATTTACATTCTCTGCCGAGGTTATTCCATTGTGGCTTGATAAAATTATCCAAAGGCCCAGAGCTGTTTGCTCTTTCAATTCACCCTGAAACCGCACACCAAAGATAGTGTGTCATTAATTGATTGAAATTCAGCACTAACTTAACATGGAAAAAGATGAAGACAAAGGCATTCTTCTTTGATCTATCTGCTTTCTCTCTCTCTCATTGTGAAACCAATGGCTTTATCTCCAAGGACTTTGTAGATTGGCAGAAATCTATTTGCTGTGTACAAAATAAAAAGTCTGTAGATCATGTTATTCCATGTGGAATATGGAGAATAATAACACAAGGTATTAGATAACCATCAGATGAGCCATTGCTGAAATTCACACTGGATTTTTTGTCTCGCCTGATGTGACTTGTGTAGCAGAGCACAACAAGTTGTTTGAGATACGAAAAGGGAGATAGTATAACCCCATATTTTCAGATCAATGTAAGTTCATCCTTTTATTTCACTAAACATATATATCCTCCATTGAGGACTAAACACCATTTCCCTGAAATGAACTGGCTTATTGGCTTTCTGATTGTATAGATGATCATTTGTAAAATGTGCTTTTAAGTTGAGGGCCATTGGAACTTTTGATTTATGTTAATTGTTCTTCTTCAATGGCTCTTTGCTTTCTTTGTCATTTCTTGGCCTTTTGAAAGGTTATTTCTTTCGGTGGACAGTGCTAAGGACGGGAACTATAAACAGCAGGAAGAGAGGATAAAGGCGTTTGCTTAACTGGAGTTGTGTTTTGAATTTTACTCAACTGTTTTGAAGAACACGCCCAGATTTGATGCTCACTCTCTGCTGGTAATGACCTGTAGTGGGAGCGATTAATTTCCATGTTCTGAGATGTGGTTGAGAAGGAGAAAGTCTAATTACCTTCTCGTTTATTAATATCTGCTTCTGTGGGTTTCTGCAGCATTCATATTGTACAGATATCTGGTTCCCCAGGTCCTTTCTTGGGGAGGTAGACTGCCATCTCATCTGGTCTAGATGTGACTCCAGACCCTCGGCAATGTGGTTGACTTTTAATTGCCCTCTAAATGGACTAACCAGGTACTCATCTAAAAAAAAATCAGTCTATGTGAAAAGAGTGATATTGTGAAATATTCTTCAATATGAAATTTTGAGTCATGAAACTCTGAAGGATTATACAAATGCAAACTTAAACACACAGTTAAAAATTTAACAATAATACAAGGGTTACATTGTGTCAGAATGTTAACTTAGCCACATAACTACTTCACTTCTAAAATATTCTTTTGAAATGACAGCACAGCTATGATCATTTATTTTCTTTCGTAGTGCCTCCCTTTTTGCCTCCTTAATCGCTGATGAGGGCTAATGAGCTGGGAGTACATGTTCTTCCTTACTTGGTCTTGGGGCTTGCTTGTTCTCGCAGTCATTAAATAGGAATGAGCTAAATGGGCCCCTCAGCTTCGTCTGAACCTTAAAAACATTAGTGTAGTTTTTTCGATCTGTTTGCAATTCTATGGTGCATTTCTTTATCAAATAAAGCTAAGCAGAGTCACATGTTGTCAAAAGAACAACAGCTTAAATCAGTTACAGTTGGGCAGAAGAAGATGACCAGTATACTTGGATTGTATGATTATAGTTAAATCAATCGTGAGATGTTAACTTCCCTCCTATGGGAACTCAGGAACAGAGTAGAACCCTCAGCTCTCTAAACATTCAGTTCAAATGTTCAGTTGTATCAAGGCTGATCACCTAATCTGCATCTTAATTTGGTTGTGTTAGTTCCCAAATCCTTAGTACTCCTTCTCACCCACAGCCTAGTTTCTCTTTTGTTGATGCCTTTGCATGATGTAGATCACAAAGTGCCTTAAATCATCAGCACAATAATATCATTAATCTCGCTTTGAAATTTTATATAATCTGAAATTTGGCCTGCTTTTGAAAAATCATTCCTCCACATCTGTCAGGATATTTTGCTTGCATTTTGCATTTGTATGCAATTGACTCTTTTTGTTTTTGCTTAGATGTTACTTTTAGATATTTTTTAATCAACCTGTTCAGAGACGTTATGATACTGTGGAACAGGTTGAACTTGAACTCGGGCCTCCTGGCTCAGAGGTAGGGTCAGTAAAATTTCATTCCACCTCCAAGTTAGTTGGTTGAAGTCAAGATTTCACTTTCTTTGACAAATGAATACTTGAAATCACTGATTACAGCGCAGATAAAGGTCATTCAGCCTGTTACAGCTGTGCTAAGTCTCAGAAGAAGCAAGTCAACTCGACAGCCACCTTCCCATGGCCCTTCATATTCTTCCTTTTCAGATAATCCAATTCTTTCTCAAGTGCTCAACTGAATCTGCCTCCACCAGATTCTGAGGAAGTGTTTTCCAGATCCTAACCATACTGTGCAACAAAATCTTTTCTTCATGTCACCACTATAACTTTTGTTAGTTACCTAAATTTGTGCCCTCTGGTTCTTGATCTTTCCAGCAATGTGAACAATTTCTCCATATCTCTTCTGTGCATAATTGTGAATATCGCGAGCAAATTTTGTCGCAACACTCCTTTTGATGTAATCCCAACTGATGTTATTACTGATCAAGTCAGATCCCAGACTGAAATTTGGTTTGATGGATCATACTTTGAAAGAAGATACTTTAATTTTGTTTAAATAAGGTGTCTTTTACTGAAGAGCAAAAACGTAATGCTGCAAATTCATGTTTAACAATAAAACATGTTTATTATGCATAAGAAATGAAGATAAATAGAATAAATCAAGCTGTTTGCTCGCAGCACAATTGTAAGATTTCAAAACAAATTCAGTAAAATTGTAAGCCCATTAGTCTCTAAAGGTAAAAGTATTTCAATAGCCTTACCAGACCCATAGAGCTGCTCTCTCGTTAGAGAGAGATGACATGGCAGTGATTTAACTTGAAGGTCACCATGCCCTAGGCAAGGGCAGAGGTTGAAAACTGGTGTCCTTCGTGGTAACCTCAAATGGTGCAGGCATTGAACCCATGCTGTTGGCATCACTCAGCATTGTGAACCAGCCATTCTGTCAACTGAGCGAACTAACTCCTGTGGAACTCCTTTGTCTGTCCACTGTTCTTCTCTCTCTTTGGTCTCTAACCCCATCTGTCGTTTACTCCTTTACCCCCTCCCCACACCCTAACTTGTACATAAAAACCAGCATTTTCCTAGCTATCATCAGTTCTGAGGAAGGGTCACCGAACCTGAAATGTTAAGTCTGATTTCTCTCCACAGATGTTGCTAGAGCTGATGAGCCTTTCTCGCAGTTTCAGGTTTTGTTTCTGATTTCCAGCATCTGCAGTTCTTTCAGTATTATTTATTTTTTATGAAAACCAAAATGCACATAAAATCCGAACCTCACATCATACCTTCTTGAGTATGAACAGCCCCAGTTTCCCCAACATGTCTAAGTCATCGAAGTTGTTTATTCTTCAAACTAAGTTCATGAATCTTTTCTGCTGTCCAACGTCTTTCCCAAAGTATGTTGCCCAGAACTGGCTGCAACAGGAGATGGCTTAGTGTTATTCTTGCTGCACTATTAAACCAGTGACCCCGGTCATGATCTGGGGACTGGGGTTCAAATCCTGCCATGGCAGATGGTGGAATTTGAATTCAATAATGAAAAATAATTGAGAATTAAGAATCTATTGATGACCATGAAACCATTGTTTTCTGTTTTATTATTAAGCCAAATCTGCAGCCCAGCAAGTATGTTTCAGTGAAAGGCCATCTCGTTAAATAAAATTACTAAAACAAAATAACACCATTACTTTACTGTGCATACATACCAGAGAAAGCTTTCTTCCTTCTGTATCAGATCTACAAGTTTGACATGGCTGTTGCCTTGAATTTCTTATCCTGTGAGTTCGATACCCTGTTTCTTGAGTAGTCACACAATTGAGCTTAGACTTTCTCAGCTTCAAATTACACATTCAGTGTTCTAACCAAGCGCTTCTGGTCTGGAATTTCAAACTGTAATCCTGAAACCAAGGTAACTTATTTCTGAACTGGTATGAATAAACTCCTTTCTCCATGAGAAACTGTTCTTGTATCTGACTTCAACCAGGACTTCTGTGAAACTTTCCAATCTGTGGATTCTTCCCCTAAATGGGAAAAATAAATTGAATCCTGATTCTTCTAAGCTAAAAGCAACTTAATGCTTTTCGATGTTTACTCAGTTTGGTTGTAAAACTCTCACAACGCAAACAGATGCCGAGTATCATTGCATGAACATGTCTCACTCACTCTTGTACTGGTTTAGAGAAAAATCATTACTCGGGAAAGACTTAGATGGTTATCATGAAATCCCCTCATACACTCAGAACAACACACATGCTATGAGTTCAAAATCCAAATTATAAAATAAATGATTATCTATATAAATCCTTCATCCTCCACTCTGATAGCTGGTCAGTCTTTTATTTCCAGGCCATCTTTAAGCAGTTAGCTTTATAGTTTGTTCAATAGGTCAATCATAAAATTGTTGATGCTTGTTTTTTAAAATTATTGAAATCAGCAGATGTCAAGCACTTCAAGAAAATATGCTAAAGTTTTACTGTCAAGTGGCTGACTGTCATTTGGAAAAGGAATGCCATTTTCTAGGTCTATTGTGTTTGAGATAGATGTATTTGTCCCTTTTGTCAGCTATTAGTAATAAGACTTTGCACAAAGTAGTCACTGAATATAAATTAGCTGGCCAGGCAACAGCTGACATAGAGGCATGTCTGGACACAACAGAGACCAGAACCACTTGCCATCTGAATGGAAGGAGGGATGGAGGGAGGCAGGCTAAAGAATTCAACAAACTGGCGAAAGCTACAGATATCTGGAGAAAATTCAAGTTTCTGAAGAATGAAGTGGTTGCAAGTGGCATTGCTCAAGTTAAAACAGTAAAAGTTTAATTCTTAACTTTTATTGTCTTCAAACAGGCAGGTGAACCAATTGACCAACGAGTGGCCGTTGGAGTTTAATTCAGATAAATGTGAGGTGTTGCATTTTGGTAAGGCAAACCAGGTCAGGATTGAAACAGTTAATGATAGGGCCCTGGGGAGTATTGCCAAGCAAAGATATGGGAGGTGTGCAGGTGCATAGTTCCTTGAAGGTGGAGTTGCAGGTGGACTATGTGCTGAAGAAGGCATTTGGCTCGCTTGCTTTCATTGGTCAGAATATTGAGTATAGGAGTTGGGATATCATGTGGCAGCTGTACATGACATTGGTGAGGCCACGTTTTGAATGCTATGTACAATTCTCGTCGCCCTTCTGTAGAAAGGACGTTGAGAGGGTGCAGAAAAGATTTACAAGGATGTTGCCAGGTTTGGAGTGTTTGAGTTATTGGGAGAGGTGGAAAAGATTGCGACGTTTTTTTCCCTGGAGTATCAGAGGCTGAGAGGTGACCTTTTGGAGGCTTGTAAAATCATGACGGGCATAGAGAGGGTGAATAGCCAAGATCTTTTCCCCAGGGCAGGGAAGTCCAAAACTAGAGAGCATAGGTTTAAGGTGAAAGGGGAAAGATTTAAAAAGGACCTGAGGGATAACTTCTTCACACATAGGGGTGGTGCATGTATGGAATGAGCTGCCAGAGGAAGTGGTGGAGGTGAGTACAATTACAACATTTAAAAGGCATCTGGATGGGTATATGAGTAGGG
>NW_025974775.1:0-8303 GCF_021869965.1 Rhincodon typus
CTAGGCCCGAAACGTCAGCTTTCCTGCTCCTCTGATGTTGCTTGGCCTGCTGTGTTCATCCAGCTCTACAACTTGTTATCACTGAAAGATTAACTCTGCTTCTGTAGGAAACATTCTTTAAATAAATTACCAAAAATGTAAATGCCACAGATGCAGCTCATATATTTTGGCAAATCCTCAATACTCATTCTTACAGTAATGGTCTGTTTACATTATCCCCAGTAGTCACTCTGCTTTCTTCATTGCAGATCTTTAAAATATCACCTGTGGGTGGGGTCTATCTATATTGTGGTTTCATGACAGGTTTCAAGAGTTTACGGTCAACTTTCATTCAAGTGCAAAAATATTGTAGCTAAAGAGCACTGATCCTCTCGTACACCAAATGCATCATAACCTTCAAACTACACTATAGGACACTGACATAGGAAAGCTTCGTACATTTGTTCAGAATTCTTTTCCCTGTGTACATAAGTGAACTCATTTATTTGTAATAATAGAAATATGGTCAAAGGAATGTTCAGATTGGTATTTCTATGTAAATATTTCAAACTCCAGAGCAGAAATGTAAATGCTAAGGGTTTGGCTGAGGGTCTTGGGTAGAGGGGATTTAAATCCATGATAGCTATTAACTTGGGAAACCAACATGATTCATACTGAGAGCCTGAATTCAGCTAATTTTGGGGGTCTTTTCTAAACCTTCCAGACGTGCTTTCAAACTGCCTTGGAACAATACTCACCTAAATGTTAACTTTATTGATTTCAGCTTTTTTGCAACATAAGCAGCAGGAGCCTGACCCTATGATAAGGAGCAGCAGGACCAAAAGTATCAGCAACAACAGAAGCTGCCTTCACTGCAACTGCATGATACTCCAAATGAAACAGGGGAGGACAGGGCACTTCAGCTGGAAGAACGTAATATCCTCAGAACAAAGTTAACAGACACATGATAAGTTTTCGAAACATGATGGAGCAATAAAACCTCAGGTGGGTGAGGCTTTGCAGCAGGTTGTTTCTGATGTTTGCAACTTCCTGGATGGAGATCTTCTGCCAAAGAGGACAATTGAGATACTTATTGCCAGGGGCTGCCAAGGGTCCAGCAGCCCCTGCAGTTCTTTTGTCTTCAATTCTTTTCAAGGATCATCTGATGACACCTCAAGGATTCTTCAGTCTGTGGTCAACGACTGCATCTCACAGTACATTGATATCTTGTTTTCTCAGATGGCCACTTTGTCATCAGTAAGATGGATAAATACGCAGGGTTGGTGGCTTTGCTGCAGTGCTTGGGTTTGCTCCTTCAGGGAGTTACCAACTTCACGTATGTGGCAATGCCAGTATGCTCAGTAAAGCTATGACTCTACATCTATCACAAGAGATTATATTCTCTTAATGTCCAGTCAATTTGTGACCATGGGAAGGTAATCATGTAGGCCAGTGTTAAACATATGGGCACGATTTAGCAGCATCAGAAGGTGGTTCCTGGGAGTCAAGTACCAGTCCCTGGCTGATGACTCGGTGAAGAATTTTGCCAATAAACCAGAAAAGAGATACAATATAAGCCACACAATTACAAGGGCAAACATTGAACATGCATCAAGTTTTTCAAGATGTGCTTCAGTGTGCACAGATGGTTCTGGAGCCTATTAATTTTCTCCATTAATTGTTGTGTCTGCCTTGTGTTTGACATCATCCTGTCGAGGGAAGGAAGAGATGGAGGAGGAGAAGGTAGATGCCACCATGTTATATACAACTAACCTCTTGGTTACCAGAGAAGCACACAGTGGCCTCACCCAACTTTTCTTTGCTTATTTTGTGTGTGTGTGTGGTGGGGGGATCTAACACAGTCATTCAAAAGCCTGTGACACAGCTCCCCTAATTCCAGACACAAATTCTTCTCACAGTCTACAAGCCATTCATAACATTCACATCCGTTTCTCCTCAAAAAATCTGATCTTACCAATCACCTCCAATCCACTGTCCTGCGGTGGTGGGGATGCATCAAAGCAAAAGAAAATTGTAAAATGATAAGAACAATAAATGGGTCTTGAGAAAATCACCTGTCATTTGAATTCTCTGTCCTGCTCCCGCTTTGACTTCTGTACCCTCAGCATCTTACACTGCCCCAGTGAAGCCCAACGTTAGTTTGAAGAAGAGCATCTGATTTTTCAACTGGGGACTTTACAGTCTTCTGAATTTGACATCATGTTTAAAGATTTCAGTTGCCATTTTTTTGGGTAGCAGTTATTGGTGTGATTGTGTGGTTCCAATCTATACCTCATCCAGACTCATCTTTTAAGCGGATTTTCAACGTTCCCAGGATAGTTAGGGGATTTACAAAATCAAGTATCATTGTGCCTGTTGTATACGAAATTGTTTTGAAAGAGGTAATGTTAAAGTTGCATCAGCTCCACCCATGGCACACCATTTTTGAAAGGAGGTGATTGAGTCCTGCATGAGTACATGAAAAGAGCAGATGTATTCCAGACAACTTCTAAGAGACCTTAGTAACTATGTCTAATAAATTAATGTAGACTGCACCCATTGTACAACTTCCTTATGTAGGACAAGTGCTTTTCATGTTTAAACTCACTCGTGGTCAATCCTCTATCCCTAATAAGTTGACAGGTCCTCGAGACAAAGGAGGGTTTATGGTAGCAAAATTTCTCACCCATTATCCTATACTGGCCGTGGTGGCGAATATTACACCCATCTCCTACATGCCTCCATTTATACTCTGTCCATCATGGGAATGTCTACACCATGTGGCAAGACTGCCAGCTTTCACAGCAACAATGCTTACGGTGTCCGAGTTTGTGTTATCTAAGTAGACTCTAATGTCAGCTCCAAAGCTACAACAATGAATGAAATATGTTTAATGCAGATGCATAGGTTCCATTTAATAGATTTATATCATAAATGGAATAGGATCATACAGATAAACTATATGCAATTGTTTCATGACACTTTAACAAATTAGGAGAGGTGGATTGATCACTGCCTAGTTAATAGCATAACTAAATATCAAATGAAGTCATGACTTGACTCCTATACAGTTACAGCAACATCAAATTAAAATAAGTTCATTTTTTTTACTGGACCACAATAAATCACAGAAAGCATGATGACTTCCTTGCTTTATAATTATAAATTGTTCTGGATAGTCACAAATAGATTTGACTAATGTGCATAGTTGACAAGAAGAAACTATAATTGACCTGAAACATGAACTGTTTCTCTCTCCTCAGATGCTGCCAAACCAGCTAAAGCTTTCAGCATTTTCTGTTTTTGTTTAAGAAGAAACCTTATACTTATTGTTTAGGGTTTCTTCTTTCCAACTTCAGCCTTTACAGTCCTCCAATTCTCCAATCAGCAATTGCAGTAATTTATAGTGGGATAAGTGTTATTTTGGTTCTTTACTAAATGGTTGAAACTGAAAAAAATTAAGAAAAATAAACTTTAAAAAATATATCTTACACAGCATATCAATGATAATAATTTAATGTTGTAAGTTTAAAGGAGGTATTCACGCTTCAATGAAGACAGGCATGTATTTGCAATATTTCTGAAGTGTAGCATCGGGCAAGCCTCAAATTTAGACATAAAGATTGGTTTTTAACTTCTTTTGCCCAAATATATATTTGATTATTGGCTTCAACACGGAAGTCAAGTCTGCTAATAGTTAAATGTACATCTACACTTTCCCTTTTTTGTTTCAATATTTGGACCTGGAATGTGAACAGGATAATAAAATTTATACTTTTTAGTAAAGAACCAGAAAAACCAGATAACCTACAGTCACAAAATTATATGTAAAAGCTTAATGATCTACTGGACTTTAAAATAGATTAGTACTTTATTCATAAGCAACTGAAAACTGCAATTATACACGTGTGTGTGTCTATCCTATTTGGATAAATGATTAATGTATATCTGTCCGTATCAAAGTAAAATGTATCTGTAATATTCCACTACAATAGGAGTTGAGATATTATACAGACCATTAAGGCAAGAACAATTCATTCCAATAATGGAAAAAAAATGCTTATACAAATTCAGATGTCTGCTTTTCTGGTAAGAATGCGGTGTTACAGATTATGCTATGGTTATCCCCAAGGGGTAAGAAAACCTTTTTTTATGGCAGGCATCTTGTATTCTTTTTGAAATTATTCAGGACCGGCACTACATAAAGCTTGAGTGCCTTCATTATGTGAATACCGAGAATGAACTATGCTTCAATAATCAGTAATGTGTGTGACTCCCCAGTGATTACATGAAAGTAGAACCTTATCAATCAAAAGCACAATGTGAAACGTCAGCAAGTACTCCTCAACTGGGACGAACTCTGCTTGTCACAGGACCTTGTTCAAGGAGGGACTGCAGGATTAATATCCTTCAGTCATTTCTGCTACATTAGCAAAAAAAAAACAGGTGCGAGCCAGATGGTGACAATTTTCATTACCACTTTCCCACTTGCAGACTTGCTACAAATGACATGTTCACATCTCCAAAAGGTGTTCCCCAGGCATGCTGAGGGAGATGCTGGCATCACATTCAAGAATTAAGTAGGGTTTTGCTGCATCTGAATATAGTAAAGGCATATATGTGCATTTTTAAAAATATGTTCAGTATCTTGCTAAATTTACAGCTTCTAATAGAGCATTCATCTCCTGCGAGGCACAAGTCAGGAGTATAATGGAGTGCACTGTGTTTACTGAGAAAGAGTACAGCTCCAACAACATTCTAGAAGTTCAACACCATCTAGGACAAACCACTTGCTGATTGGCACCTCATCCAGCACTGGAAAGGATGTTTCCTCTTTGGGTCAGTACTCAGTTGTAAACTTAAGGGTTGCCCTTTCAGGAGAGCCATGAAAAGGAATGTTTTCTCTCAGAGGGATGTACGCCTTTAGAACTCTTTACCTCAGAAAGTGGAGGAGGCTGATTCAAAAAATATTATTAAGACAGAAGTAGATAGATTCTTGTTAGGCAAGTGAATCACAGACTATTGGGAGAAAAATGTGAATGCAGGGCTTGGAACAAGAACAGATCAAGCATGTACTTATTGAATGGTGGACCAGTCTCAAGGGCCAAATGGTCTACTTTTGCTCCTATTTCTTATGTCCATATGAGAGAAAGTGGCTGATTTAAACATTGAAAAGTTGGCTTTATTTAAATTTTGTAAATAATATTCAAAAATAGCCATGCTCCTACAGTCTGTTTGTATCTCAGTCTTTTTCTACACATTTTATTTTATATATTATTTTCACTAAAAATTTAGTATCTTAAACAGACCATCCTGAAATAGATGTGTAGTGATGTGCTGACATATGCACAAATAAAAAAAATCAAATTGTCTTTGACAAATGTTTGAAATATTGACTCAAATGAAAATGCGTCTTCGTGTGTTCAATAATTACTCAAGTATAAAAATAAAGCTTCCTACTTAATACAGCTTGTGACCATTGGTAGAGTGTCAGTCAATACTTTGGTATCAGTAAGGTGGGGCAATAACGTAAACTGAGAAAGAAGATACAAAGCAAAAATTCAGTAGCAGATGCGACATAAATTGTCAGGGGACACGGATTAAGACTGGATAGAAGCCGGCAGTCAATGAGAAGAGGAATGGATTTGAATAAAAAGGTTTCTGCTTTCTGAGCTGACTGGAGTCTGCTGTTTTTTCCTTGCTTCTTTTTAGGAATTATAACAAAAATATTTCCACACATTTATTGAAGTGCTATAAGGGAGGGCATGTCCCATTTGCCACTGTCAAGATTGCAACCATTCAATCAGCAATCAACCAGAGCAGTGACACTTCCCCTTTCCCTGGCTACCCCCTTCCACCAGGAACAAAAAAATGTCTTAACTTTCTAGGCCTTACTTCTAAATTTCTCGCTGTCTTCCATTTCCTCAGTAGCTGAAATAATATTTTATAGCTGCTCAACATTGCCTTACTTTCTGCTTTTCAGCAATCTGAGAGCTGTCTGAGACATCTTCATTTTAACATGTTCCCTGTGTGAGACTTCCATGACAGCCAGATGGTGTTTTTGAAGTCGCAATGTGGAGGATTAGAGGCATAAAATAACACCTTCATACTTTTGGTTAATGTCAATATACTCTGGCCTACACTGCAGGTTTTTAAAAGGATTGTTAACAATATTATGAATGAAAAGGTGAACACTAAAAATACAAACTGTGGCATGGCTACATGACTACAATCCTAAAGTGCAAATTCATTTTTGAAATGCTCTTCAGTTTGCGACGTAACTTCAAGAAAAATAATTCTGCGCATATTTTAAATTCTGATTTTTCCAAATCATCATATAATTACTTTCCAGCTGAAGACTCCTTGCTACAGTACAGTTCAGTGAGTGCCAGATACCTTCCAACACCATACATAAGTGGACATTTTAAACTTCAGAACTTAACAGTGATTGATGGCAGTATATTCATGTGATGCAGGCATTACGATCCGACTCAATATTTGCCTTGACCACCGTCTACAACGAGTTGTGATTAGCAGCAAGAATTAATTTCCTCCCAAACCCAGAGTGTTGAGGCCAACTGTAATTCTCCCAACACAATTCTGCTGAGGTATGTTGGTGGAGTACAAACTGATAATAAGAGAGAAAGGGAAGGGTCACTGGACCCAAAACTTTAACTTTGACTTCTCTTCACAAAGTCTGCCAGCTCTGCTGAGATTTTGCAGTGATTTATGTTTTTTGTATCAAATGGAGAAAGATTTCTTGATGTATGTGACTGATTGATTATTTTTGGTGAATCATAAAGGAGCCAAAGCAAGTGAATCGATTGAAAAGTGATGATAGATGCCTTTCATTGTGTGTTTAAATGGAAAATGATGCAAAAAACATTATTATAACTTATCTAGTTAAATGAAGTTTTGTTTTTAATTACTTCTGTATTATTAAGGGTTCTAGGGGTCATTAAAAACACTTGTATTCTATTGATTTTTTGAATCCACATTCCTAATATTTAGTCCATCTCTTGTATTACATATGGTAAATTGAAGTGAATGCTGTTGTATAAGGTCTGCTGCTAAATTCTTTTTGGTGTTCCTTTTTATTGCGGCAAGGAATATATGGCACATTTTCCGAGGTCAGTTAAATTCGGTTGAGGACAGAAGAAATGTTCCAAGAAATGGCTATGTTAATACCTCTTTTAAATATTTGATTTGGGTGTGTGGGCCTCCTACAGTCAATTGGAACTCACCAGGATCAGTAATTTGCACATGATGACTTGACACTTGAAAAATGATGGGCAGATGCCAAAACTGTTATGTAAATTAAGATGCCATACTAAAATTTAAATACTGATAGTATAGGTAGAAACCCTATATTTCTTTTTTAAATCCATCATGTTTAAAAGTTCATCCTCATTACTATTTACTGCATTTGGCATTGAGTGTGATAAAATGTGATTTCTGTTAATGAATGATACATTATTCTGAGAACAATGCTCATTCCATATATTTCTTTTATGATGTATTCTGGGAGTCAATGATAATTTATATAATCTAGTCACCAATACTGATTTGTTTCATAAAGTCTCCATCAGTAAAATGAGCTAAGTAGCAAAATGATGCTACCAGGCCTCTGAAAACAAAAGGCATTGGGGCAACAGTTTACATACAGAAGCAAATGAAACATAGTAATCTGTGACAAAGCAGGTGGCTTGCTGCGATAATCACCTCCGTATTATGATTGCTCACTTAAATGTAATTTCCATATCTAATAGGAGCAAATTCCAAAAATAAAATGAACTTAAATGTTTGTGCTTTAGAGAGACAAACCCAATCAAGTGCTTGCTGGACAATTTAATTCTAGCTTCTCATGATACATTCACACATTCTCAGTAAAAATACAACAGCTGCATTTGTTTGATTATTTGAGAAATAATTAAAGGGATGTAGATGTCGCTGACTAGGATAGCATTGATTGTTCATCACTAATTCCCTCATAATTAGTGCATAAACTGGACCATGTTAACAAACATGTGCAATGGACAGCAGATAGTCAAAATGCCATTATTGCACTGCGTTCAGCTACAAAGCTGTGCTTTACAATTTAACAGTACTGATTTCTAAATCAATATGTTGCGAATCTCACGTGTGCCATCATAGAGAAATCAGGCATTTCCCCATAGGAGCATGTTGTGGGGGAGAACCTGAGCGGGGAGTCTGTATTGCTCAAATATCTCTCAGCTCATGTCAAGGTATAATAGGTTGAACAAAGGCAAAATGAATCAGCAGGCCAAGCAGCATCATAGGAGCAGAGAGGCTGACGTTTCGGG
>NW_025974776.1:0-8302 GCF_021869965.1 Rhincodon typus
ACTAGGAACCATGTGACCACGAGTCCGTGTCCAAACCCCACGTGAGCAAAAGGGGGCGGGCGCGACAGTTTAACCAATCAGATGACAAGGTCTGAGCATGAGCCCCACCTAAGAGCGACAGAGTCTCGCCCGTGAGGACCTGGGCGACGCCCATGACGTGCGGTTGGTCCAATCAGCGGAGGCAGGGGAAAGACTGAATTCAGAAGGAACTTCTTCAGCCAGAGGGTTGTTAATCTATGTAATTCCTTGCCCAGTGAAGTCGTTGATGCTACTTCAGTAACCGCTTTTAAAGATAAGGCAGATTTTTTTTGAACAATAAAGGAATTAAGAGATACGGTGAGATCGCAGGTAAGTGGATCTGAGCCACAAAAAGATCAGCCATGAACTTATTGAATGGCGGAGCAGGCTCGAAGGGCCGGATGGCCTACCCCTGCTCCTAGTTCTTATGTTCCAAAGCCAGACCACGACCACGACCAGGCCCACACCGAGGAAAGAGCGCCAGAGGAGGTGAAGATAGGTGCCTGCCCCGCAAGAGCGAGATCTCTTGTTTTCAAATTCTGAACCATCACCGTGAGCACCGACACCGTTCCCCGCACCGCGCCCCACTCGATAATGCAGCCCCTCCCTATGCATCGAACACCCCGCCCCCCTCTGTGGAAAGAGGAAGATACTGTTTTGAGTCCAGTGAAACGTTTTGCAATTGAAGTGAAGTGGAAATTTGATGGATATAATCCTGTCGAAAGGGGATAGAGAAATACATGGAACAGAAGGGATTATTAGCGTAAATTAGAGAGTGAGGGGGTTTGCAGATCAAAGTGTGCCAATGAATAAAAGGGGAAAGAGAGTGGTAAAAGTTGTAGAGGAGAGACAAAGCATTGCTCCAGAGTAGGTGTTAATGATAGAATGAAGATCTGATTGAAAAGGAAATAAAGCATGAAGACAGGATGCAATCACTTGGGGAAAGTATATCCAGTCAGAGGACTGTGTTCATGGGTCTAAAGCTGTTGAACTCAGTATTGAATGTAGACCAATGTTTTGTCTCTTCTCAACAACCACTACTACTGCCTTTGTGTTGTGTGGAAGGGTCACTGGACCTGGAACTTTAACTCTGTTTTTTATGCCTCTACAGATGCTGCCAGACCTGCTGATCTTTTCCAACAGCTTCTGTTTTCGTTACCTTTGCCTATGCTTTGTGTTCAATGGTGAAGTTGATCTTTAATCTCCCTCACCCTGTAACTTTGTCTTGACCTTTTAGCACACATTCCTGTCTCCCCCTTTCAACAGCATAGAACATATAACATTACATAGAACATTGAAGCGCAGTACAGGCCCTTCGGCCCTCGATGTTGCACCGACCTGTGAAAACAATCTGAAGCCCATCTAATTATCTAAAACACTCTCACATTTTATCTTTTTACTGCAATTGAGTTTAAAGGCAGGGACACAAATTTCCAAGTATGCTTCCAAAACCTGGATGTAGTGCTGCTGTCATTCTGCTCAATTTCCTTTCCTCCCTTTCCAGTCTCTTCATGTCCTTCCTAAAATATGGTGTTCAGAATTCACTATGTACTCAACTGGAGCTGATAGCACTACTTTATAAAGGTTTAGCATCACTTTCATGCTTTTTTACTCTCATCTTCCAGTACTGAAGCCCAGACTCCCACTGACAGTGCTTAATTATCTCAGTACTGACCCTCTGACAATGAGGCACTCCCTCAGTACTGATCCTCTGACAGTACTGCACTACTTCAGTACTGATCCTCTAATCATGTGGCATACCCTCAATTCTGACCCGCTTAGAATGAGGGACTGCCTCAGTATTGACCCTCTGACAAAAAGGGACTGCCTCCAAACGGCTCTTCTGGCAGTGCTGCACTACTTCAGTACTGACCCTATGAGCGTGTTGCATTCCCTCAATTCTGACCCGATTACATCCGGGCAGTGCCTCACACCAGATCCTCTGACAATGAGGCAATCCCTCAGAACAGATCCTCTGACAAAGAGGTACTGCCTCAGAATTGACCGACTGATAATAAGGTACTCCTTCAGTACAGACCCTTTGATAATGAGTCCCTCCCTCAATCCTGACCCTCTGACAGTGCTGCATTACATCAGTATTGACCATCTAAACTCCCTCAATTCTAATCCCTTTGCAATTAGGCAATGCCTCAGAATTGACCCGTTGACAATAAGGCATTCCCATCATTCTGACCTTCTGACAGTGCTGCATTACCTCAGTACTGACACTCTCACAGTTCTTCAATACCTCAATATTGAGCCCCGGACATTTGAAACTCCCTGTATTCTGACTCCATCACATTGAGGCACCGCCTCGGAATGGATCCTCTCACAACGAGTCACTCCCTTACTGCTCACCCTCTAACAATGAGACACTGTCTCAGAACTGACCTCGTGATAATAAGGCACTCCCTCTCGGCTGATCTGCTGATTACGGGGCCCTTCCTCAGTAATGACCCTGTAAACATGATGAACTTGCTCAATTCCGACCCCCTTAAATGAGGCACTGGTTCAGCATGCAACTCTGACAATAATGCACTCCCAAACTTCTGACCCTCTGACACTGCTACAATACCTCAGTACTGACTCTCTGATCGTGTGGCACTCCACCAGTTTTGACCATTGAATCAGTATTGACCCTCTGACTATAATGCACTCCACGGTTCTGACCGTCTGACAGTGCTTCAATACCTCAGAGATAACCCACTAATCATATGGCCCTCCTTCAATCCATCCCCATTACATTGAGGCACTGCCTCAGAACAGACTCTCTGACAATGAGGCACTCCCTCAGTGTTGACCCTGTAACAATCCTCAGAACAGACTGACCGCCTTACGAAGAGGCACTGCCTCTGTAGTGACCCGCTGACGATAAGGCCCTCCCTCAGTACCTACCCTCTGATAGTGCTGCAGTCCTCAGTATTGATCCTCTAAATGTGATCCTCTGAATTCTGATCCCATTACATTGAGGCACTGCCTCACAATCGACCCACTGACAGCATCTCATTGGGGAAATGAAGTGTAGACTGGGTGACCGCTTTGCAGAACAGCTACAGACACGCTGACAAAGAGACACTGCCTCAGAACTGACACTCTGACAATGTAGCAGTATTTCAGGGCTGACCCTCCAGTCGTGAGGTCGTGCCTCAGAACTGACCCTCTGGTGGAGCTGAAGTACCTCAGTACTGACTCTTCAATCGTGAGGCACACCCTCAATTCTGACCCCCTTACAATGAGGCACTGCTCCAGAATTGACCCGCTTATAACTCCTTCAGTACTGACCCTCTGATAATGCGGCCCTCCATCAGAACTGATTCTGTCTCAATGGGTGACTCCTTCAAGACTGACTCTCCAGAAATGACATGATAGGCCTGCAGAGGGAGTCTTTGTCAAGGAAGCACTCCCTCAGTACCTCGCCTCTGACAGTTCTTCAATACCTCAGTACAGACCCTATGACAATGATGTACTCCCTTAGTAGTGACACTCTGACTGCAATACCTTACTACTGACCTTCTAATCATGTCATCCTCCCTCATTTCTAAATCCATTACATGGAGGCACTGCCTCAGAACTGACCAACTGTCAATAAGGCATTCCCTCAACTGATCCTCTGACAGTGCTACACTACCTCAGTACTGACTCGGTGTTGTGAGGTCCTTCCTCAATTCTGACCGTCTTAAACTGAGTCACTACCTCAGTATTAACCCTCTGACAAAGTGGCACTGCGTTATATTTGACCTACTGACAATGGGGCACTCCCTCAGGGCGGACCCTCTGATAGAGGTTTGATATTGGGAGAGTACTGCCCTGCGAACAGGTCAATATTAAGGGGATGCCGCATTCTCGATTGCCAATATTCAGGGAGTGCTGCACTGCTTGTGGTCCGATAATAAGGGAGTACTGCACTGGCAGAGAGTTCGCACCGAGGGAATGCTGCACTCTCAGATGGTCAATATTAAAGGAGTATTTCACCCTCAGAGGTTTGATATTAGTGGATTGCTGCACTGTGAGCAGGCAAATGTTAAAAGAATGCTACACTATCAGAGGGTCCATATTGAGGAGGTGCTCCACTATCGAGGGTCAATATTAAGGAAGTGGTGCACTGTCGGAGGTCAACAATTAATGGAGTACTGCAACTTCAGCGCGTGAGTGCTCAGACAGAGCAGCACAGCAAAGGGTCAGTAATGAGAGAATGCTCCATTGTCAGAGGCTCAGCACTGAGGGAGTGCTTAATCAGAGATTTAGTACTGAGGGAGTGCTGCATTGTCAGAGTATCATCACTGAGGGAGTACCACAATATCGGAGGGTCAATATGAAGCATATGCTACACTGTCAGAGGGTCAATGATGACAGAATGGTGCGCTGTCAGAAGATCAGTAGTGAGGGAAAGCTGCATTGTCAGAGGGTCAGCGTTAAGGGAGTGGTACACTAACAAAGAAGCAACTGTCAGAGAGCTGACCCTCTGACTATGAGGCACTCCCTCAGTACAATACACTCTGGAGTACTGATGACTGACATATGATAACCCTCTGACATGCCAGTATTCCCTCAGCACTAACCTGACGACTGACCTTTTGAGAGAAATGTGACTCCCTTACTATTGGCCCTCTGATACTGGAGCACTCCCTCAATATTGCCACTCTGACAGTGCAGCATTCACTTAATATTGATTCATAGAATCCCTACAGTGTGGAAACAGGCCATTCAGCCCAACAAGTCCACACTGTCCCTCTGCAGAACATCTCTCCCAGAGACATTCCCCTATATTTCCCATGTAGAAGCCACCGAACCTGAACATCCCTGGGCACTATGGGCAATTTAGCATAGCCAATCCACCTAGCCTTCATATCTTTGGACTGTGGGAGGAAACCGGATCACCCAGAAAACACACAAACCCGCACAGACACGGAGAATGTGCAAATTCCACACAGACGGTCGGCCAAGGGTGGAATCGAGCCTGGGTTCCTGGCGCTTGAGGCAGCAGTGCTAACACCGAGCCACCACGCCACCCGAGTTGATTTTGTGACAGGGCAAAACCCCTTAAAATGGACCCGAGCACTCCATTAATATTTGCCTTCGGACAATGCAGCTCTTCCTCAGTACTGACTCTCCAACAGTGCAGCACTCCTCTAAATACTGTCAGAGAGTCAATACGAAGAGAATGCTGCACTGTTAGAGATAGTACTGAGGGGAACAGCACGATCAGAGGTTCAGTACTAAAGGTATGCTGCACTGTGGGAGGGTCAGTCAAGCGGGAATTCTGCACTGCCAGAGGGTCAACAATGAAGAAGAGCTGCGCTGTCAATGTAATAGGGTCAGAACTGAATCAATGCCTCATGATCAAAGGGTCAATACTGAGCCGGTGTCTCATTGCAAGGTGTTCAGAATTGAATCAGTCCTGTGGTAGTGCAGCACTCTCAGAGGTTCAGTACTGAGGGAGAGCATCATAATCAGTGGGTCCATACTGAGTGTGTGCCTTGTTGTAAGTGGGTCACATCTGAGGCAGTATGTCATTGTTGAATGGTCAGTCCAGAGTGGGATAGTCAATAGTCAATGTTGAGGCAGTGCCACCTTGCCTGTCAGTATTGAGGTAATGCCTCATTGCAAGGAAGTCAGAATTGAGGGAGTGGCAGACATTTAGAGGGTCACTACAGAGGCAGTGCAGAACCGTCAGAGGGTCAGTACTTGAGGAGAACCCCATTATCAGAAAGTCAATACTCATGGAGTGTCACATTGTCAATGGTTCAGTACTGAGGAATCACCTCATTATCAGAGGGTCAATCCTGAGGCAGTGCTTCGTTGTCAGAAGGTCGGTGCTGAGGCAGTGCCACATTCTCAGAGGGTCAATATTAAAGTTTAGAATTGAGGGAGTTCTATATGATTATGTCACTCGGACAATGACGCACTCCCTCAGGAATGAGCCTCTGACAATCAGGCACTCTCTCAGTTCTGAATCTCTGACAAGGAAGCACTCCCTCAGTGCTCACACTCTAACAGCGCTTCAATACCTCAATATGGACCCTCTGTCAATGAGGCACTCGCTGAGTACTGACCCTCTGATAGAGCTGCAATAGCTTACTACTGATCTTCTAATCATGTGTCCCCTACCCCATTTCTAAATCTATTACATTGAGGCAATGCCTCAGAACTGACCCACTGGCTATAAGGCAGTCCCTCAATACTGACCCGCTGATCATGAGGCTGTCCCTCAGTAATGACCCTCTAAATGTGAGGCACTTCCTTAATTCTCACCCTCTTAGGCACTACCTCAGTATTGACCAACTGATATAGAGGCACTGCCTCAGAATTGACATGCTGACAATGGGGCACTTGCTCAGGACAGACCCTCTGATAGAGCTGCAGGTTTGATATTAGGGCAGTGCTACACAGCGAGCAGGTCAGAATTAAGGGAGTGCCGCACTGTCAGTGGACCAATATTATGGGAGTGCCACGCTGTCAGAAGGTCACTATTAATGGAGTGCTGCACTTTTGGTGAGTGAGTACCGAGGCAGTGCAGCACTGTAAAGGGTCAGTAATCAGAGAATGTTCCATTTTCAGAGATTTAGCACAGAAGAAGTGCTTAATCAGAGAGTTATTTCTGAGGGAGTGCTGTATTGTCAGGGTTTCACACTGAGGGAGTATCACGCAATCAGAAGGCCAATATTAAGGAAATAGTGCACTGGTGGAGGCTTGATATGAGGGAGTTTTGCACTGGCAGAGGGTTAATGATGTGGGAGTGCTGAAATATCACAGTATCAGTCCTGAGAGAGTGCTGCACGTTCAGAGAGTTAGTACTGAGGGAGTGCTATAATGTCAGAAGATTGATATCAAGGGAACGTTGCACTGCCGAAGGATCAGTGGTGCAGTACTGTCAGAAGGCCAATATTGAGGGATTTCTGCTACACCATCAAGGAGTCAATGATGACAGAATACTGCACTGTCAGAAGATCAGTCGTGAGGGAAAACTGCATTGTAAGAGTGTCTTCATCAAGGAAGTGCCACGCTGTCGGAAGACTATTATTAAGGGAGTGCTGCACTGTCACAGGGTCAATATTCGGGGTGTGCTGCACTAACAGAGGGTCAGGGATGATTGAGTGCTTAACTGTTGCAGAGCCAGTACTGAGAGAATCCTGCGTTGTTGCAGTGTCATCATTGAGGGAGTGCTGCACTGTTGAAGGGCCGATATCAAGGGAGTGTGACACTATCAGAGTGTCATTATTAAAGGTGTGCTACAGTATCAAAGGGTGAGTAATCAGGGAGTGCTGCACTGTCGGAGGGTCAGCACTGAGGTGGTCTGTACTGTCAGATGTTCAATATTAATGCAGCGCTTCACTTTCAGGGGTTTGATATTAGGGGAGTGCTGCACTGTGAGTTGGTCAATATTAAGGGAATGCTGAAACTGTCAGTGGGTTGATGCAAAGGGTGTGCAACACTGTCGGAGGGAGTGATGTACTATCAGAGTGTCATCGCTGAGGGAGTTCCGCACTGACAGAGGGTTAATATTAAGGGTGTACTGCAGTGTCACTATTGATGATGTGCTGCACTGGGTGTCAGTATTGAGGGAATGCTCCATTGTTGGAGGATCAGTACTGAGGGAATGCTGGACTGTCACAGGGCCAACATTAAGAGGGTGCTGTGCTGTCAGAAGGTCAATATTAAAGGAGCACTGCACCATCAGAGGGACCACACTGAGGGAGTGCAGCTGCTGCGAAGATCACTACAAAGGATATGGCATACTGCGAGAGGTCCATTTTATGGGGATTGATGAACTGGAGCAGCCCCCCCTCATTGCTGACCCCGCTCAATGCTGACCATCCTCAGTGCGCCACTTCCTCAATACTGACCCACTCAGTGCGCCACTTCCTTGATACTGACCCTCGGACAGTCTCACAGCACTGCCCCTCCGACAGTGCAGTACACCCTCACAGCTGACACCCCTCAGTGAAGCACTCCCTCATTGCTGACACCCCTCAATACAGCAACCCCTCAGTGCTGACCACGCTCAGTGCAGCACTCCGTCATGCAGCACTCCCTCGGTGCTGACCTCACTCAGCGCAGCACTCCCTCACTACTTACCCCATCACTGCTGACCTCCTTTCAGTGCTGGACGCCCTCAATGCAGCACTCGTTCTGTGCTGACCCCCTTCAGCTCTGACACCTCTCATTGCTGACCCCACTCTGTGCAGCACTCCTTCAGTGTTGAGCCCACTCTGTGCAGCACTCCCTCAGTACATACCCGGTCAGTGCTGACCTCCTTTTAGTGCTAGCCGCCCTAAGTGCTGCA
>NW_025974777.1:0-8302 GCF_021869965.1 Rhincodon typus
CTCTACACCTTGTTATCTCTATATTCTGTGAGGCTCAGTTTATAATCTGAAAGTTTGAGATCTGAATATTTCCAGTTGCTCTTCCCTGAAACCTATAACGCATCTAGAAACTGCAAAGCATAAATTTACCAATGTTACATTCTCAGTATGTGATACAGCCAGCAAGGTCATGTTATAATCCTACCTCTAAACCCCTGCTCAATGAGTCGGCTCCCTTGTTGAGTGTGCACGTTTGGTGAATATACTCTCAATTTCCGTCGCCCAAATCTGAAGGTCATCGAAATCACAAATCAATAACTCCTTTCAATCTCCCACAAAGCAGTCAGCCCACTCTCCAGGACACAAACAAACGAACAATCATGTGAACAATAGCTAAAACACGCGTACCAACAGGTTGAAGAACAGTTTCTTCCCTGCTCACTTCACCTGACGAAGGAGCAGTGCTCTGAAAGCCTGTGTTTTCAAATAAACCTGTTGGACTATAACCTGGTGTCATGTGACTTCTCACTTTGTCCACCCCAGTCCAACACCGGCACCTCCACATCATGGCTGTTATTCTGAATGGACCTCTCAAATTTCAAATCTAACGTTGATCTTGCTTTCCACACACCTTCTTTGCAGCCCTAACTCTGTATTCCTCAATCTATTCAATCACCCTATGATCTTTGCAGGGAAATGCTGCCAATATGATCAAAGACCCATTCCACACCAGTAATGCCCTCCTACAGCCTCTCCCATTGGGCAGAAGATACAGAAGCTTAACCACATGCACCAACAAGTTCAAGAACAGTTTCTTCCCTGCCTTTATTAGACGGATGAATGGACTCTCTAACTTCAAATCATGCTGTTCTGTTATGCTGATCTTGCCTAGTGCATGTCCTGTGTGTTGTAACCTGTACGCCTTGCTCTGTCCAAGTTCCTTATTCACCCTATGATCTGTATGTCCTTGCTTACTGTGATCTGCCTGTATTGCTCGCAAACAAAACTTGTCACTGTAATTAGGTACACATGACAATAACAAATCAATCAAATCAAAATATTTTCATAGCAATGACCGCACAGGAGGAGAATATTGAATCTATTTCTTCTATGTTGTGGGTAGCTCATCAACTGGATTACTTCATTAGATTTATTCTCTCTGTTTTAACTAGTTTTTTTATACTTTCATAGCTATAACTTTCTGTGTCATGTCAATGACTATTTGCTGCAGCCTTATCATGGCTCATTTCCTTTGCATAACTGGGATACCCATAACTGCAAGTAATACTCTAAATGTAGTCTCAATAATATGATACAAATGCAACATGACTTCCTTGGTTTTATATCCATTGTGCCAGTAGATAAACAAAGCATCATGTTTGTTTTATTTTTCTTTGCTAATTATAAAGATCTATGGAACTACACCATTAATCGTTTTAATCGTGAGTTGTCGAACATTTCACTTTCAATTCTTTTATCAAAAACATATGGCTTCATATTTCTCTGCATTCATCTGTACAGAGAGAAGCCAGGCCATTCTTGGCTTTTCATGGCACAGGTACCACTGGCCTCATCAGAATGCTCGAGATGGAATTTCCTGGAACATCCATAAGATAAGGACAGAGAGTGGTTAATGTGTGGAATGAACTGCCAGAGAAAGTGGTGCAGGCAGGTACAGTTACATTCAAAATACATTTGGTTAAGGAAAGCTTTGGAGGGATATGGGCCAAATGCAGGCAAGTAGGACTAGTTTAGTTTGGAATCATGGTTGTTGTGAACTGGTTGGACTGTAGGGTCTGTTTCCATGCTGTGTGACCCTATGAAACAGTCCTTCAGCATTTATGGGGGCATTGTAGGAGGAACTAAAACTTGTGCTCGCTCTAGTATTAATAGTGTTGACATCAGGTCAGTGTGAAACACCCTGAAGAACCTAGGTTTGACCCCAAATTTTGCCTCAAAACCCATCCATCTCCACCACCATTCCTTAATCACGGAAACGTTTGCATCTTCTTTTGAACTTAATTTTCCAAGAGAAGCAAAATAATCACTGCTTAAAATAAAACTAATTAAATATTGTGCAATTTGTCTCAAAGTCAAATATCAATGTCCTTTTCCATTTCAATTTATACAAGTAACATTTATAAAACTGTAAATGATCACTTTGCACAACTAACTGAGGGAATGGGTACATGTTGTGAAGTAGGATATGGCTTAATCAAAGAATCACTACAGTGTGGAACCAGGCCATTCAGCCCTTCGATCCTACACCATCCCTCTGAAGAGCATCCCACCCAGTCCCAACCCCTTACCCTATATTTCCCACGGCCAATCCACCTAACCTACACATCTTTGGACTGTGGAGGGAAACCAGAGCACCCGGAGGAAATCCGCGCAAACCCAGGGAGAATGTGCAAACTCTACACATACGTTCACCCAAGGGTGGGGGTGAACCCAGGTCCCTGGCACTGTGAGGCAAACAGTGCTAACCACTGAGCCATTGTGCCATTCCAGTGAGGAAGGGAAAGAGGGAGCAGTAGTTTGAAAGACATTTCTGGTTAATAGTTCCCAGGGAAATGAATTCCTTTTGGTGACATTAACGCAGAGATGTCCTCACTCAGCATCACCAGATTGTTCAATAGTGAATGAGCAATGGATTGTTAAAATCAAGAAATGGACTCATGTTCCTGCAACTAAATCACAAACAAAACACCTCTTGGGCCACATTCATGACTTCTCGGGGTGAAGTTGTTAAAGTGTCAATATTTTAGCATGGCTATCTAGTCTGGGTGGGGTGTAGCCAAAGTGGTTTCATTTCCAAGCTCCAGTAGCCAGTTGGGATGGAAGACTTCCAACCCATCAGTCTGAGTTAGATTTGACTCCACAAAAGGTAAAGCTGCTCAACAGCCAATTCTGTTGCAAAAGATTAGGGATGTTGATTGGGATGTGAGGGGTAACTATTTAGGTCTGAGGTGAGGGGAAATTTCTTCACTCGGAGGGTCTCTGATGTTCTCTAACGCGGAAGTGTCTGGACACTCAATATTTGTGTTTATACAAGACTGAGATCAATAAATTATTGGGTTCTAAGAGAATTGAGGGATTTCAGAATAGGGCAGGGAAGTGGTACCCATTTGGGAAATCAGAATCATTACAGCACAGAAAGAGGCCTTTCGGACCATTGAGTCTGCACTGGCCTTCCAAAGAGCATCCCACCCAGACCAATGCCCCCACCCTCTCCCTGTAACCCCACATTTCTCATGGATAACCCCTCAGAACCTGCACATCCCTGGGCGCTATCGGCAATTTAGCATGGCCAATCCACCCGACCTACACAATCTTTGGACTGTGGGAGGAAACTGCAGCATCCAGAGGAGACCCACACAGACACAGGGAGAGCACACAAGCTCCACACAAGGCTGGAATCAAACCAAGGTCCCTGGTGCTGTAAGGCAGCGGTGCTAACCACTGAGCCACCATGAGTCCACTAAATGGCCATGGGACAAAAGTACTAAAATATCCACAATTTAACAATCTCATTCCAAGGAGTCGCAAACCTGGCCAAAGTGATGCATGGTTTGTTACTTAAGTGCAGGGACGTCGGTCCATTTTATTGATTCTTGACTTTATTCATTAGTGAATGAGCAACACATGGCTAATCTGGGTGATGATAAGTGTAAGAACAGCTCTGCATTAATGCAACTAAAATTAAGTCATTTCCTTGGATCTCTTAACCAGAAATCAGCTGTGATTTTATTTGATGACCTTCTCTGTTCGTTTGTCTCTCATTCTTGCCATAACTGTTGCAGACACATAAACGAAAAGAAAGTTGGACAGATGCCTAATGGGTGGTCAGTCTGTTCCTTTCTATTTCATACGTTATCAAAGATGAGTTGTATCACTCTCTCCTCTCCAGTAACCTCAACCAAACGCACTCACTAATGACACAGAGGAGCCCAAGTCAATGTTGACTCTCTGTACAGCATTCCAGTCAGTCCCATTCCCTTCTTCATTTTCTGAAGAAGGGTCTAGGCCCGAAACGTCAGCTTTCCTGCTCCTCTGATGCTGCTTGGCCTGCTGTGTTCATCCAGCTCTACACCTTGTTATCTCTTATCCTAGTCCCATTCCCCTCCTCCCTTTCCCACTCTATCCCATACCACTGCATACCACTTGCTTCCCTCAAAAGTCCTTCTATTATCCTTTTGAAGCCATTCATCATCTCCACTTCCGCTGGACTTCCAGACAGCAACTTTTCCAAAATCACTACGTGGCTCTCCTTTAAGCTTGGCTTAATTCTACCTTCGTCTGTCATTGTGAAAATGGCAAATATTTTGAACTTGCTTCAGAAATTGAGATTTGGAAACCTAATAACGTTTTCCAGTACACAAATGGTTAAAAAGAACATCTTGCAGCTGTGTTAGCTGAAGTCCAATTACTTACAGAAGTTAAAGCCCATGCACTACTTACAAGGGATTTGCGTTAGTTAAAAAGACCATTTTTCTCTCCCAAGCCCAGGAAAAGGGAACTTAATGAGGCTTTTTGCATTTCATCCAATTTTATTCCTAATCCACGCCCACTCTCACATGGAGCTGACTGCAGAGCTGACAAGTCCCAGCATCTTCAGCATGAAGCACCAGTCAAAACACTGAATTGAAGAGACAGCAAAAGTCATTGACCCAGTCTGTGATCAGGCCCATCATTTTTCTGATAAATCAAGGCACCGCTTCAAACTAAACACGTTTGTGCGTCTGTCACTCATATAAAAAAATTAATACCAAAGTTCACATTTTTATAACTTTCAGATACATGGAGGCACATTACTGATGAATTTCAGATCTTATGCCTTTAAAGATAAGACTGCAGGCAAAATAAATCAGAGTGAAGAAAAATGTCACAAAATTGCTACGCAATTAATGGGTGTTGAACAAACTTTGTTTTGGAAGTATTATTCGTACAGAGCACAATAAGATAAATCCTGGTGACTTGCAAGCTTTAGTATTGCTGTCAAAGTGATATGAACTCTGATGGTTCTTAGCTTTCCAAAGCAATTTGGTAATAAAGCTAATTAATTCATTCAATTCAACTTTCCATCTTTCCCCATTGCAAATGTTATTTTAAAAACCGAAAGAACCATGGATGTTGTAAATCAGCAACAAAAACTGAAATTGCTGGAAAAGCTCAGCAGGTCTGGCAGCATCTGCGGAGAGAAATCAGAGTTAATGTTTCGGGTCCGGTGACCCTTCCTCAGACCCGCTGAGCTTTTCCAGCAATTTCTGTTTTCCTTGCAAATGTTACATTATATACCTGATGAAATATTCAACCTAAAGAATTCTTTGTGAAAGAAATGCTCAGCAAACACTGAATGGGATTCATCATCAAGGCTCAACATCATTTCATTCACAGCGAAAGTACATCCAGTTATACAAGAGATGTGTTTTGACAATAATGGTATGTATTTACATTGTGCCTTTACAAATCCATGAAACAAACTCTGCCAAATGCTTTGACATAAAGAAGGTGCCCTTTAATAAGCAATTCATGCAACTGCATGCTTGTACCTTTCAGATGTACAAATCAAATTATAATACATGTGTAGACACCAGTTTTTTTTTACCCATGTATTCCTATCAGCCATACTAAAGAGGTAGAACTTCCTTTTTGTTTGTGCAAACTGGAAAAACCCTAAATCTGAGCAGCTCAAAATCCATTTTACTGAAGTGCTGGCTCATTCCTCCTGCCTTCAGTTGCACCGATTTCATCTGTTATCAGAGAGCAGTTTAGAAAGCAGTCAAAAGTTCACATATTAAGGCTTTCTCTAATGCGATACTGAACATAATGCGTCAAGAGTCCAAAAGCAAACAGAAAAATGTGATGACAACGCCCCCCAATTTGTGAAAAATTGGGAATCTATGAGGCGCTCTGAAAATCTGACATTTTTTGGTCAATTGCATTGGGCAAAAACACCTACAAACAGAGAAAAAAGATATGTTACTAATCCCTGTTCCAACCAGGTATCAGTACTTAAGTAGCAAAAACCAAAATTGCTGGAAAAGCTCAGCAGGTCTGGCAGCATCTGTGGAAAGAAATCAGAGTTAACGTTTCGGGTCGGGTGTCCCTTCCTCAGAAGCTGGTTCCTCAGAACCAAGAACTTGGTTCTGAGGAAGGGTCACTGGACCCGAAACGTTAACTCTGAGTTCTCTCCACAGATGGTGCCAGACCTGCCGAGTTTCTTTCCAGGTCAAAAATCACACGACACCAGGTTATAGTCCAACAGGTTTATTTGAAGACACAACCTTCCAGAGTCTCGTTCCTTCTTCAGGTGTCAGTCAATTTCTGTTTTTATCTCTGAATTCCAGCATTCGTAGTTCTTTTGGTTTTTATCAGTAGTTGATCAAGACTGGAAATTCTCATGTCTGTTCTGGCGTTTGTGTCTAAAATAGCTTGTTGGTGTTCACTAACTGAACTTGCAAGTGGCAACTCCCAATCGAGAGATCAGATGGTTTATGAAATTAGAAAAAAAATGATATAAAATGGGCTGAGGTTGGAAGAACTGGAAAAGAAACAGATGCAAAAAGGCATGCATGTCACCACATGGTACTTGAATATACCATGAAACTGGATTCCGCTGTTAAAAATCAACAGGTCATGTAGACTAATCACAACAGAACATTAACATTTGCTCTATACTGCTGAGGGAAACGTAAAGCTTTCAAGTCAGTTAATAACTTTCTCCATGGGAACATGAACTCTCCTGGTGTGGATAAACATTTGTTTTTCAATCTTATTGATGCCCCTCAGTGGGGTTACTAGCTCAGTCCATTCAACAACAGAGCTGGTGTTCATAGATTAAACAATCTTCATTTTTGAACTATACGAGAAAACAGAATCTACAAAGGGCAGAATTTGGATGTAGGAAAGAAATACACACACACACATTAAGTTAAAAGTCAAAAGCTAGAGGAACAAAGGATTGACCAAAATAACACCCAACAGCGAGATAAAACAGCAAACAGCATAAAATGTTACAGGAAGAGTGATAACTTTCTCCTCAGAAGCCTGCCAGACACAAAAGTGGTCAGGGCAGTCGAAGAATATTGAAACACATTTTGCCAATCAGCTGATCTCCCAGGTGGAATCCATCTAAGACAATAGCAAGTGATAGAGAATTGGCATCTTGTTGTACATCCTGGGCAGAGTGCAATACAAGCTGCTGCTACATCCCAAGACAATATTCGACGTTAAAAATTCAGTCAGCTGTGAGGTTAAACGTGATCAATTGGATCTTACATACTGGGGTTTTCATCTCACAACTTGGTGTTCTGCTGGAAGGTATTTAAGGTACTTAATATATTAGACACTGCAGGATGCACAGCTAAATTCACATAACATTATTACTGCAGCTCTGTTGAAGAGTCATCTAGACTCAAAATGTTAGCTTGCTCTCTCTCCATGCCTGACCCGCTGTGATCTCCAACACTTTTTGTTTTCAGTCATTATTAATGCAATAGTCAAATGAGAGGTGGGAGGAGTCAGAAAAGGACTTGGAAGCAGGAAAGAACCTCCCTATCTTGCCACCTCTTAAAATCTTCCATCACCCATTCGCATTTTTGTACTGTGTTATCTCCTCACTAGGTATGGCTTTAGGTTCAGCAGTTCCACATTTCTGTAGGAACTGCCTGATTTCAGAACAAGTGCATTGGACTGGTTTAGAAGCTCACCTGAGAGACTGTTAACAATCATCAGCCGATTAGTGATTAATAAACAGCATCATTGTATTTTTAAAGTGGAACATGAACGAATATTTTGCTAGTACTTTTCTTTCAACAGAATTGAAGCATGTAAGAAATAGAACATTGAATATTTCCTTTAACAAATGCTACAAAAAATGGTGAAATGATCATTTGTCTCAATGTTATTTACATATCGGGCTGCCACATGTTCCTACATGAATCAACGCTGAGATTTCAAAGGTAACTGAAGTTGCATACAGTGATAGTTCTGAAAGGGTTAATGTTAATGTAATCTTGGCTTCACCCATTCCACTTCTGTCACAGATAGCCTGTGGGTAGACACATGAAGATCTATCCCAACATTTGGAGGGACCAAACATACTTTGTACTTATTGCTATCAAACAATAAACCCCTTGCTCTTGAAAAACAGTTTTTCTTCTATTAAGAGATAGTAGGAACTGCCGATGCTGGAGTCTGAGATAACAACGTGCAGAGCTGAATGAACACAGCAGGCCAGGCAGCATCAGAGGAGCAGGTAAGCCGACATTTCAGGTCTGGACTGTTTTTCTGAAGAAGGGTCCAGTCCCGAAACGTCAGC
>NW_025974778.1:0-8302 GCF_021869965.1 Rhincodon typus
AGTCCCCAACTCCAAATCATCTATGTAAATTGTAAACAATTGAGGTCCCAACACTGATCCCTGAGGCACACCACTAGCTATTGACCGCCAACCAGAAAAACACCCATTTACCCCCACTCTTTGCTTTCTACTGGTCAACCAATCCTCTATCCATGCCAATAAATTACCTGTAATACTGTGCAACTTTATCTTATGTGCAGCAGCCTTTGGTGTGGCACCTTGTCAAATGCCTTCTGGAAATCCAGATACACCACATCCACAGGTTCCCCATTGTCCACCATGCAAGTAATGTCCTCAAAGAATTCCACCAAATTAGTTAAACATGACCTACCCTTCATGAACCCATGCTGGGTGTTCCCAATGGGACAATTTATATCCAGATGTCTTGCTATTTCTTCCTTAATGATAGATTCAAGCATTTTCCCCACTACCGAAGTTAAGCTAACTGGCCTATAGTTACCTGCTTTTTGTCTCCTTCCTTTTTTAAACAGTGGCATCACATTGGCTGTTTTCCAATCTGCAGGAACCACCCCAGAGTCCAGTGAATTTTGGTAAATAATTACTAGTGCATTTGCTATTTCCCCCATCACCTCTTTTAGTACCCTGGGATGCATTTCATCAAGGCCAGGAGACTTGTCTACCTTTAGCCCCATTAGCTTGCCCAGCACTGCCTCCTTAGTGATAATGATAGTTTCTAGCTCCTCACCTGCTATAACCTTCTTGCCATTATTTTTCGGCATGTTATTTGTGTCTTCCACTGTGAAGACCGACACGAAATAACTGTTTAATGTCTCGGCTATTTCCTCATTCCCAGTTATTAAATTGGGCCTTATCCTCTAAAGGACCAATGTTTACCTTTGCCACTCTTTTACGATTTACCTATTTATAGAAACTTTTGCCGCCTGTTTTTATATTCTGAGCTAGTTTATTCTCATAATCTATCTTACTTTTCTTTATAACTTTTTTTGTGGCTTTCTGTTGGCCTTTAAAGATTTCCCAGTCCACTAGTTTCCCACTACTCTTTGCCTTTTTGTATGTGTTTTTTTTCAATCTGATACTTGCCTTTATTTCCTTAGACATCCATGGCTGGCTGGCTCTTATCCTACAGTTCTTCCTCATCACTGGAATATACTTTTGCTGAGCACTGTGAAAAATCGTTTTGAAAGTCCTCCACTGTTCCTCAATTGACCCACCATAAAGTTTTTGCTCCCACTCTACCTTAGCTAACTCCTCCCTCATTCCTTCATAGTCTCCTTTGTTTAAGCACAGGACATAGGTACTGGATTTAACCTTCTCATGCTCCATCTGTATTTTAAATTCGACCATACTGTGATCCCTAACTGTGAGGTCATTAATTATTCCCGTCTCATTACGCAGGACTAGATCTATGACAGCTTGCTCCCTCGTAGGTTCCATTACATATTGTTCAAGGAAATTATCGCGGATGCATTCTATGAACCCCTCCCCAAGGCTGCCATGACCGACCTGGTTTGACCAATCGATATGTAGATTAAAATCCCCCATGATAATTGCTGTACCATTTTTACATGCATTAGCTATTTCTGTGTTTATTGCCCGCCCCACCACAATGTCATTATTTGGTGGCCTATAGACCACACCTATCAGTGACTTCTTCTCCCTGCTATTCCTAATTTACACCCAAATGGATTTAACGTTTTGTTCAGTAGAACCTATATCACCTCTCACTACTGCCCTGATATCATCCTTAAAAATCAGAGCAACACCACCTCCCTTACCTTCCTGTCTGTCCTTCCGAACAGTTTGATACCCCTGGATATTTAACTCTCAGTCATGACCATCCTGTAACCATGTCTCTGTAATGGCCACTAAATCATACCCATTTGCCATGATTTGCACCGTCAACTCATCCACCTTGTTTCGAATGCCCTGAGCATTCAGATAAAGTGCCCTTATGCCAGTTTTTGCACTTTTTTTTGGGTCCTACTACGTCCATTACTAACAGCTCTTGAGTTCTCCTTCCCTTTAACTTTTTTCCTAATTTTCAATGGAGTTGAAGCTTCCTCGTCACCTGCTAACCTGCTGCTTTGCCTTACATTAATTGTTATTCTCCCTCTATGCTCACTTCTCCCTTCAACCTCTTCCCCCCCCACTTACTAGTTTAAAGTCCTATTAACCACCCTATTTACCCTTTTCGCCAGAACACTGGACCCAGCCCTGTTCAGGTAGAGTCCATCCCAGTGGTATAGATCCCTCCTGTCCCAGAACTGATGCCAGTGCCCCATGAAAAGGAAACCCTCTTTCCCACACCGCTCTTTTAGCCACGTGTTTACTTCCCTGATCCTCGCCTCCCTATGCCAATTTGCACGTGGCTCGGGCAGCAATCCAGAGATTACGACCCTTGAAGACCTGATTTTTAATTTTGTTCCTAGCTTTTCATAATCCCGAAACAGGTCTTTTTTCCTCGTCCTACCTACGTGGACCACAACAACTGGATCCTCCCCCTCCCTCTCTAGTATCCTCTCAAGCTGGTCAGAGATGTCTCGCACCCTGGCACCGGGCAAGCAACACACCGTGCGGGATTCTCTATCCTGCTCGCAAAGGATACTGTCTATCCCCCTGATGATGGAATCCCCTACAACTACAATCTGTCTTTTTGCTCACCCCTCTTGAATGGCCTCCTGGACCATGGTGCCATGGTCAGTTGACTCACCCTTCCTGCAGCCCTGTTCCTCATCCACGCAGGGAGCAAGTGCCTCATACCTGTGGGACAATGTCAAGGGCTGCGGCTCCTGTGTTCCTGTCTGCAGGGTCCCTCTACCTGCCTCACTCAGTCACACACTGCTGTCCCTGCCAGCCGATCGAATTAACATTAGTTAATCTACCAGGTGAGACTGCCTCCTGGAACACAGCATCCAGGTATTTCTCCCCCTCCGGGATGTGCCGCAGTGTTTGGAGTTCGGATTCCAGCTCATCAGTTTTGAGCTGGAGCTCCTCAAGCAGCCAACACTTGCTGCAGATGTGGTCACTGCCGTTCTCAATGGGATCAGCTAGCTCCCACATCATACAGCTACAACACATCACCTGGCCTGCCATCTCTAATTAGTTAATTATTTTAAATTAATTAGTTTGTTTTTAGTTTTGTAGTGTTCTCTGCACCAGTAAGTTTACTCCGTTATATACTCAAACAGACTCTGGCTTTGCCTTCTGACCCGCTCCCAGAGGATTTGGCGTCTCGGTGACCACCCGGAAGATGATAAACAGATGAGGACAAAAAAAAATGCAAATAGCTTACCTGCTCACCACACTTAGTCGTTATTATTAGTTCAGAGGAGGTGGAAGGGTGGGAGACTCTACACGTGTAGTGTCTCGGGTATTAGTTAACTCCCAAATTTATTGGGTGGAAGCTTACCTTCCCAGGCTGCCCTCGCGCTTTCTCCCGGACTCCCGCTGCTGAAACAACAGAAAGGCCGCAGTCACATGAGGTAAGACTTTTATAATCGAAAAGCTTACCTTCCCAGGCTGCCCTCGCGCTTTCTCCCAGACTCCTGCCGGCGAGTTTAATTAATTAATTCCTACTCTTTGTTTCCTGTCTGCCAACCAGTTTCCTATCCATCTCAATACACTTCCCCCCAAAGCCATGTGCTTTAATCTTGCACATTAATATCATGTGTGGAACTTTGTCAAATTCTTTTTGAAAGTCCAAATATACTACGTCGACTGGCTCCCCCTTGTCAACTCCACTAGTTACATCTTCATAGAATTCCAACAGATTTATCAAGCATGATTTCCCTTTCATAAATCCATGCTGACTCTGTCTGATCCTGCCACTGCTTTCTAGATGCTCTGCTATAAAATCCTTGACAATGGATTCGAGATTTTTCCCCACTACAGATGTTGGGCTCACTAGTCTATAATTCCCTATTTTCTCTCTACCTCCTTTTAGCCACCCTGTAATCTGCAGGGACTGTTCCAGAGTCTACAGAATCCTGGAAAATGACCACCAATGCATCCACTATCTCTAGAGCTCCTTTCCTCAGTACTCTGGGATTAGATTATCAGGCCCTGGAGATTTATTGTCCTTCAATCCCAACAATTTTCCCAGCACCATTTCTGTACTAATATTGATCTCCCTCAGGTCTTCCCTCTCAGTAAATCTTGCATCCTCCAAAATTCTGGTATCTGATTTGTATTCTGTTTTGTGGAGACAGTACCAAAGTATGTATTAGTTCCTCAGCCTGTATCTGAATCATTGATATAGATTATGAAAATCTGGGGCCCAATTACTGATCCTTGTCGTACCTCAAACTGATAATGATGTCTATATTCCTACTCCCTGTTTTTTTGTGCGTTAACCAAGTCTCAATCCGTGCCAGTACATTGCACCCAATTCCATGTGATCTAGCTTTGAATACTAGTTTCCTGGGTGTGATCTAAATTGAAAGGCTTCAGAAAATATAAATTCATCACATCCATGGTTCTTCCTTGTCTGTTCTGTTAGTATAATTCTCAGAAAACTCCAGTAGGTTTATCAAATAAATTCCCTTTTGTAAATCATTGTCATCACTGCCTAATCTTCCTATTATTTTCTGTTATCCAGTTTCACATCCTTTAAAATAGATTATAGCAGTTTTTCTACTATTCAGGTCAGGAGAATGGGTCTTTAGTTCCTTATTTTCTCTCTCTCACACCTTAAAAAGTAGCCTTAAATTTTGCTATCTTCCAATCTGCAAGAATTATTACAGACTGTAGAATTTTGGAAGATGACCACCAATGCATCTACTTTCTCTGGAGTCATATTTTTCAACTGTCTGTGATGTAGCTCATTAGGTCCAAAAACATGCTCAACTTTCACATCCATTAATTTCTCCAGTACTATATTTTTAATTAATACTGGTCTCTTTCAGTTCCACATTCTTGCTGGTGCCTTGTTCTCTCGTATTTCTGATAGTTGTTTTGTATTGTGCTCTGTGAAGGCAGACACAAAACACTTGTCAATTTCTTATCCCCCCCAATCTAAATTTTCCTGTCTGACTGTAATCGGTCTTTACTAATCTTTTCCTTTTTACATATTTACAGATGCTTTTACAGTCCATTTTATGATCTTTGCTCATTCACTTTCATATTCTATTCCCCCCTTTTCAGTATTTTGGTCCTTCTTTTCTGAATTTTAAAATTATCTTAATCCTTATGCTTACTACTTTTGACTGTCAGCATGATACGCATCATCTTTTGATCTAATACAGTCATCTAACACTTTCAGTGTATTCTTCTATTCCTTTCTCTGTCCCATGCTTTGTCTAACGTTCCCCTCCAGTTGGTTTTGGTGTTATTAACCTCTGCATTCCGTCAGCAATAATGTGGAGGTGCCAGTGTTGGACTGGGGTGGACAAAATCAGAAGTTACATGACACTAGGTTATAGTCCAATAGGTACATTTGAAATCATACAAGCTTTCGGAGTTAACAAGTTGTAGAGCTGGATGAACACAGCAGGCCAAGTAGCATCAGAGGAGCAGGAAAGCTGACGTTTCGGGCCTAGACCCTCCTTCAGAAAATCGGAGTGCCTTCTTCGTCAGGTGCAGCGAGCAGGGCTCCTGACGAAGGGTTACAGCCTGAAGTGTTGACTTTCCTACTCCTCGGATGCTGTCTAACCTACTGAGCATTTCCAGCTCCACGTATATTGATTGTGATTCCAAATAAACTTGTTGGACTATGACCTGGTGTCGTTTGACTTCTGATTTTGTCAGCAAGTTCCAATTTCTCACCACTATCTATGTAAAATTGTATTTTTTTACTTGATTTCCTTATTGCATTTGTAAGTTCTTCATATTTATAAGCCCTCATTTTGGATTCTCTGACAAATGGAAACGTTTCCTTTTGTCTGCTCCAGGTAGCTAGTTCATAATCTAATAAAACTTTGAAATGTTATCACCTATCTTTCTCATTCCTAGAGAAAAGAGCTCTGACCTGTTTAATAATTCTTAATGGTTCTGGTTATCATCCTTGTAATTTTTCTTGCACATTCTTCAGAGATTTTATATCCTTTCTATAAGATAGAGCTTAGATCTGTCTTCAGTACTCTAAGTGTACCTATGTAACAGCAACAACTTTTATTTATACAGTGTCTTTAATGTAATAAAATGAATCAGGGCTTCACAGCAATGTTATAAAGCAAAATCTAATGAAGTCAGAGATTTTAGGGGTCAGGACTAAAAATCTAGTCAAAGAGAGGTTTTAACGAATGTCTTTAAAGGATAAAAGAGTTATGTACGCGGACATGTTTAAGGAAGGAATTTCAGAATTTAGGATATTGCAGCTGAAGGCAAGGCCACCAAAAAAAAATCAAAACTGGGGGTGCTCTTAAGTCAGAATTAGAGGAGTGCAGGGGAACTTGGGGGAGACGATGGAAACGATAAGGCCATTGGAGGGATTTTAAGGAAAAAAGTAACTTTAAAATTAAGAAATAGATTAACCAGGATGTTAATCTGACATTTGTCAGTGAGAACAAGGGCGATGATTGAGTGAGTTTTGATAGGAGTAAGGACATGGGCTGCAGAACTTTGGACAACCTAGTGCTTTGGCTGCTTATTATGGGCTTGATAACCTGCATTGTTAGTTTTTTTTTTAAAAATTTATTTCAAATACAGTAAATCTTTTTTTCCTGGGTGAGTTCTTAAGCCCTAAAATAAAACTGTTTAAGCTCCCCTACTGACTCCATTCACTGTCCATTGTGGCAGTGTACTATACAGATCTGGAAAATCTTTAGTTCCCAATGTGGTATTAGCTGGAGTGGAGCTTACTTCTGCACATTTTCTAATCAATCCCTTCAGATGTGATGACATACCTCTGGAGCAGGTGGGACTTTACCTCAGGCCTTCTGGCTTACTACTTCTAAACTATTCCCGACTTGGAAAGGGAGAAAATTTAAACAAATTTTATCGCTCCTGATTGCTTTGCATAACCTGATCTGGCACAATGTATTTGTTGTTAAGTAGCCCTGTGATTATTTTGGTTTGCAATTAAAGGATGGCCATTCAGTTGAGATCATAGAATGCCAGCAGTGTGGAGGCAGGCCTTTCAGCCAATTGAGTCCACATCGATCGTCTGAAGAGCATCCCACCCAGGCCCATCTGCTACCCTACCCCTGTAACCCTGCATTCCCCATGGCTAATCCACCTAACCTACATACCCCTGAACCCTAATGGGTAATTTAGCATAGCCAATCCAACGAACATGCACATCTTTGTACTACAGGAGGAAACCCACACAGGCACGGCAACAACGTGCAAACGCCACACAGACATTCCAGCTTTGGGTCACTAAAGCCCAGGTCCCTGGCACTGTGAGGCAGCATTGCTTACTGTCCCACCCCAAACAACTCCCAACAGAGCTGTTGAAGAATAGTTGCTACAACAATCAAGATACTTGGTACCAATCAAGACAAGGGAGTCATCTTGATTGACTCGCCATCCATCACCTTCAGTATTCACACCTTTCAGTATTGATGCACTGTGCAGCAACTCATTAAGGCTTTCAGTAACATTTTCCAAATTCATAACATCTACTACCTAGAAGAACAAAGGCAACAGATACACAAGAACACTACTGCCAACAAGTTCCACCCTATTCTGATTTGGAATTGTATTGCTGTGCCCACATTGCCATGGCATCAAAATCCTGGAAATCATTTCTCAACGGCACCATTAGTCTACCTACAGCACACAGACTGCAGCTCACCATTACTTTCTTAAGGGCATTTAGGGATGGACAAGAAATGCTAACCTCATCAGCAAAACCTACAAATTATGAATGAATTTTTTAAAAAAATATGATTTTCAAGAGGAGAGGGGAAAGAACTGTATTAGATTTACAAAGACTTGGGACGAAGTTACTTCCTGTTTCAGTTGAAATTGTGATTATAATGTAAACAGCAAGCAACATTCACAACATGAAGTTTCAGTGCATTTCATCCATCTTTTCTTTTTTTTACTGGTAGTGGTTCATTCACGATAGTTATGCTGGTCAGATGATTTCTCATTTGTTGGTATCTGTTAGAACATAGAACAGTACAGGCCCTTCAGCCCACAATGTTGTGCCGAACTTTTACCCGAAACCTAAGATCTATCTAACCTCCACCGCTACCTTATACTATCATCCATATGCGTATCTAATAGCCGCTTAAATGCCTCTAATGAGGCCGACTGCACTACCCTCTCCGGCAATGCATTCCACACCCCTACCGCTCTCTGAGTAAAGAACCTACCTCTGACGTCTCCCCGATATCTACCTCCTTTCACTTTAAAACTATGTCCCCTCGTAAAA
>NW_025974779.1:0-8301 GCF_021869965.1 Rhincodon typus
TAGAGAATCTAATGGGGATTTTAATGGGCAAATTGAGAAACCTCATGAAAATCATGAGCAAGTTAAAGGCAAAATGCTTTTTCCTGAGAGGATCTAGCAACTTGTATGCCTTCACAATTCCTTATCACAAATCTCTGGTGGATTTGTGCATCTATGTCGAGCTTATTTATTTCAGAAAAACCATTTCCGAAAAAAAATAACAAGATATTTCCTTACATCAGCTGAACGGTTTCAGCATAACTAATTGGTTGCATGCTTCATCAGGACTAGTATTAATGAGAGAGGTAACTTTTTGAACTCTTTTTCTGAATCAGAATTATGTCATCTGCAAATTTGCTTTCGCCCAGACCTGACAATATTGAAGATGATAGTGGACTAACATATGTGGCTGGTGCTGAAGGTCAGTTTAACTAACGAAAATCATTTTGTCGAGCCATTTTCATCCCAGAGGATCACTGAGACACATGATAAGAAACAGGAAGAGGAAGGTAATCATTAAAATTAGTTTAGTATAGAAATGGAAAGACGGCAACAATCTTGACTGGTAAAATAAAATGCATAAAAGCTCATGATACCTTTCTCACTGCAGTAATCAGAGGGACTGAGTAACGTTGCTAATTTTTAAATGCAGTTGTTTACATTTTCAGAAATTTGTAATTTTCAGTTTTAATGAAAGCTCAAGACTAAATCTTGCAACTAAACAGAAGTTAACAATAATTATTTTTACATTATGCCCTGAGACTAGATTTGAATGGTCTGGGTAAATGTCAGTAAACTGATCATTTACAGCCTCAGACTAATGTTCTGGAGGCATGAGGTCAAATCCTATTGTGGCAGATGTGAAATTTGAATTCCATAACGTTCTGGAATAGAAAGCTTACCCAGAGGTGACCATGTAATCACAGCCAATTGTTGCAAAAATCCGTCTGATTCACTAGTGTCTTTGGGGAATGAGAATCAACCATCATTACCCCCATCAGATAAAAATGTCATTTTAGGCCCAGAGTAATGTGGCTGACTCTCAAACTGGTGTTTGAATAATACTGTAGAATCATAGAATCCCTACAGTGTGGAAAGAGGCCATTCAGTCCATCGAGTCTGCACCAACCCTTTGAAAAGCATTCCACCCAGCTCTAGCCCATGACTCTACCCCTATAAACTTACATTTCCCATGGTTAATCCACCTAGCCTGCACATCCCTGGACACTATGCAGCAATTTAGCATGGCTAATCTACCTAAGCTGCACAAAGGACAACTCCCTTTAGACATTGAGACATGCCAATCTGGTTGAAGCATATTCAATGTGTTTGTCTCGTAAGCACATGGTGCAGATATTACAGTGATGTAGCACACTGCTGTGCAGCGATGTGTTCACCCACTTGACAGATCAGTGCTAGCAAATGTGGCAAGCTGCCTGGCTCCATGTCTGCACCAAAAAGCAAGGCAGAGATGATTAGAGCTTTCAAGTTGGCACTAGGTATGCGAATGCTCAGAAAGTAAGTGAAGATTCCTGAGATGTATTTTGTTCTGGTGCATAGGATGTGCCTGTCCTCACGTGTGAAGTGGCCTGGAGGCACTATTCCAGTGTAAGGTGCCACAATACTCCAAAGTGCAGCATTGATGTGGAGAACTGGATTCCAGGTGAGCTGGAGATGTGCCATGGCCATATGGCGAGACAGATACATCCTCAATGCCAGGCTCTGTCAATGGATGATGGAGGTGGTCACAGCCCATGCAACACGTCTTGAGACACTGGAAAGATGAGCCAAGACAGACTCGCAGCGAAGATTCTAGTGAGGTACAGTCACCAGGTTCCTGCTCCAATACTTATATCAAGAATTGGTGTCATTCATTTCCCACCAGTACCTGGGAGAATAGCAACATGAACGAAGAGATTGATAACTTTTCAGATATTAAAGGCATGTTACTTGAAAAATATTCTATCGACACCTCCACCAGTTTATTACTCATAAATGTGTTTACCAAAGTGCTCTTACTGTATGAGACTGCACTTTTAAACTTAATTTTTATTAAAACACCCGCAAGTGAAAGAGAATAACTCTTATGTAAATAGAGCCAACTATTCCCAGACTAGGCTGACTGCCTGAAAACACATACACTATCCTCTCTGGTAAAGCTGATTGAGCTGCTGGAATCAAGTCACTGAGCTCCGTGGACAGGGCACTCAGTGTCGTTTAGTACAAAGGTGGGTCTCGCATGGAATCTTTGCCGGCCGAGTCTTCGCTGAGGGAATGGTTCTCGTATCCCTGCTCCTTTCTGAGTCATTCTGGAATGTTCTCTGGCTTCAGCCAATTGACAAGGCAAGGGTCGCTGCAGCTAATTATGCCCTAGGTATACCCATCCCTTTTCTAAGATATGATTACTCCATAGTGCTAAGGGGTCTGGCCAAAACTGGGGAATACACAATCAGAATGTCTCTTCCTAATGCTCTGGCCGAGTACCTCTTAGAGTCATAGAGCTGTACAGCATGGAAACAGTTCCTTTGGTCCAACTCATCCATACCGACCAGATACCCTAATTTAATCTAGTCCCATTTGCCAGCATTTGGGCCGTATCCCTCTAAACTCTTCCTACAGGTAGTTCTGCTATAACATGTATTTTGTTAATGCGAATTGGCTGTAATGCAATTGATGAATAGTTGATGCTGTTTGGATAACACAAATTTTCTACTCTACAGTATAGCAAATGTCTATAGCGATTTCCCTTTAACATGATTTTCTATGACAATTTTCTGTAGCACGAGGTCGTACAAGAATGCGACTATCGAGTCATAGGAGAACTACCATATTCATTTACCCATCCAGATGTCTTTTAAATGTTGTAATTGTACCAGCCCCTATGAATTCCTCTGGCACCCTCTGTGTGAAAATGTTACCTCTTAGATCCCTTTTAAATCTTTCCCCTGTCACCTTAAACCTATGCCCTCTAGTTTTGGACTCTGCTACCCTTGGGAAAAGACCTTGGCCATTTACCTTACGCATGCACCTTATGATTTTATAAACCTCTATAAGGTCACCCCTCAGCCTCCGATGCTGCAGGGAAAATAGCCCCAAAGTTTCAGGTCATAACAACTCTCCTATTGCTTAATATGCAGTTCAGACCTGGGCTGGACCAAATTGGCATTTGACCTGTAGTAACCTTAAGCCTTTTGCAGTCCATCAGGAAAGCTTGCTGAAATTGTTTAGCCAATTGAGCCTAGTTGCTGAGGCTGTCAAATATTTGGCAACAGAATCTAGGGGTGTGGGCAGAAAGCAGGAATATGGCATTGAGATAAAGGTTTAGCCATGATCATATTGAATGGCAGAGCAGGCTTGAACCGCTAAATGGCCTACATCTGATCCTAGCTCCTATGTTTCTAACCTGTGTATAAATGAGGTGAGATTAAGTTACAAGGAAACTTTATTTCATGCAAGTAGGTCCCTCGACATTCACGGGCGAGATTCTCAGATAGTCCTTGAAACCTAATGAAGAAAATTAAGATTAATTTCTCAACAACAAGAATCTGATTTTGTTCCTTCAACTCAGTTGGCTGGAAAGCTGATTTCTGATACAGAGAGATTCCTACAGCGTAGGTTCAATTCCCACACCATATGAGATTACCATGAAGGACTCTCCTTCTCAACATCTCCTGCTTGCCTGAGATGTAGTGACCCTCAGGCTAAACCATCACTAGCTGTCTCTCTCTCTAACAATCGAGCAGCCCCATTGTCTAGTAAGAGTATGACATATTTACCTTTATATATAGTGCAAACATATCCATGTTTTTTTGGGTCAGATGTAGTATACAAACACACGTATGCAAGCAAAATTAGATGAAGACCAATCTAGTGAAGCATTCATATAAGTAAATGTGATGTTGATTTTTACCTGGGGAGGAGTTTCTATCCATTATAACATTCTCTTTGACCTTAGATTCTAATATGAAAGATCTTTCCTGCTAGGGTCAATGTGAACAATCTGAACACTCATTCCGTCTACCCAAGATATGTTATATTGTGTGAAGTTGCAAATTTAGAACATTATTTATGTACTCAACTTAATAATGTATCCTCAGTGCAATAGTGCACTTCTCACAGACTGCAAATCATTCCTATTACTTTATTCAGCCCTGGGGCTAAAATCCATAAAGTGACTGAATGCTTTCATATTCAGAAATCAGCAAGTGTCTTCTGCATGTAATGCATTGTATGGTATCAGCAGGTAATACAACTTGTCCTGCCACTTGCTTTGATCACTGATTAAATCAGAACTGTTCAATCCAGCAAACAGTAAAACATTTCTCTAGTGTCTTTTGCAAACTGAAGAAGTCTCAAGTGCTTTGCAGCCAATTAAACACTCTCAAAGTGTAGTTGCTGATGCAGTGCAGAACCAGTGCAATCATTAGATATCCATATACGCTAACAGACATCAAAGGCAGAATTTTCACAGCCACTGGTCAATGTGGGCATTAGCGAGAAAGTTGGGAGAGTTACACAAGACTGGAAGTGAGGTGATTCCTGACTTTCCCATTCTCCAAGACTGCTTATTGGAACCACACACTGACAGTTCCCAACCTTAAAGTGAGAGAAGGTATGTGGTGACTGTAGCTCACTGCTTGTTCCCCTGGACCTCCAATATCTTGGGGCATGCTCCATAGGCAGCAACCCCATTCATTTCCTATCCAGGAAGATCTCCAGATTTTTAATCAGCAAAGGAATCACGGATTATGGGACCAAGGCAGGAAAATGGAGTTGAGGATTATCAGATCAGCCATGATCTCATTGAATAGCAGAGCAGATTCAATGATCCAAATGACCCAATTCTGCCCCTATATCTTGTAGTGCTATGTTTTGCTAAGAGGGTAAAGTAGGAGCTCATGGGAGACAGATCTAAGGCTCAGCGTAGAATAAAGAGAATGTATAATCAGTCTCATCTCAGTCTACCTGCAAAATAAATCTGTAATTAAAAAATACAGAACATTATATTACATAAAGGCATTATATAAATGCAAATTATTGTTGTTGAGGTATTTACTTGAACTTGACTATTGTGCAGTCACAATCACTAACTCTTGGAGTGACTGATTAATCTCAAAATTTCAAGTCATTGTAGCGCACTCTCCCACACATTTTCGGGGGAAAGGTTAGAAGGAGCTTGCGTGTTATTCAACCTTCATCAATTCCCAAATGAAAGACATTGTTAGATTCGGTCTGTCTGGCATTTATGAGGGCATGCCACTGGCATTGTACTTTAGTATCTATGACCTCTCTCACACATACAAATTTGTCAATACAAAATAGCAATGGGTCATTAAATCCATTTTCTACATGCTGAAATAATGAATCTTTACATAACTTTCATCTAATATTAAGGATGGACTGAATTAAGAACAGAAAGTCCTAGAGGAACTCAGCAAAAATCTTCCCTCCAATCTGTGGCTGCACAATGACAGGGAAGCTCCGCGCACATCAATGAGATGGTCAGAACCATGGGTCTCAGTCTAAGGATACAGGACAAACCATTTAGGACTGAGATGAGGAGAAATGTCTTCACCCAAAGAGTGGTGAGCCTATGTAGAAATCACTACCACAGAAAGCAGTCAAGGCTGAAATATTGTATGATTTCAAGGAGTCAAGCACTGTGCTTGGGGCTAAAGGGACAAATGTTATGGATAAAACAGCTACAGGCTATATTGTGTTGTCAGATTAGGCATGATCATGATGAATGGGAGAGCAGGCTTGAGGGGATGAATGGCCTCTTTCTGCTCCTAGTTTCTGTGCTCTATATTTCTTTAATTGGCATTGCTGATGTATGCTGCGTGGCTTATCAGGTCTGTCTGAGTGCTGTGAAAAACAGAGTTGGCCTTTCAAGTCTGATATGACACTGCTTCAGAACTTTATTTCAGATCTCCAGGATCTGCAGTCTTTTTGCTGTGATTTAGGGGTGGACTAGTGAGTTCTTGTACAGTCCCCTGCACTCTGCACAACAAGACTGACACTTTATACAGCATACAACACAAGGACAAGGCACCAACTACTTAAAGCATTTCTAAACGTCACATTAATACTTCCAATATGTTGTGCCTATGTTCCTAAATACAACCTTGTGACGTGTCTGGAAATGGTGCTGACGTGTGGGGCTGGTGACACACCACAGGGGAACAATTGAGATTCACACACAGAAAGAAAATCGGTCATTGTGACCATCTCCTCTGCCCCCACCTGCCAACCTGAGGAAGGGTCACCCAGACCCGAAACGTTAACTCTGATTTTATTCTACATAGATGCTGCCAGATCTGCTGAACTTTTCCAGCAACTTCTGTTTTAGTCCCCAACTGTCTCTGGTTCCCTAGATCTCCCTTCAAGGTCTCCTTCGAGCTGTGCCACAAGTCAAAGAGAAAAACTTGAGAACTATCTAATTGAGTTATCAAAATTCTTGTGCAGCTCACTGGTATGTTAATACACCTTCTATGCAGCTGTTATTCTTTAAATAAAATCGTGACCTATTCCTGTCAAAGAACTACATTTCATTTATTCACTAAATCTGCCAAGAAGAATTATTCCTTTCTTCCGTTAATACTGTTAATGCAGGGGCTGTTGGTGTGATGTGGTTCGTTTAGTCGGGTTAATGTGGAAATGTTGTTGTGCTTTAATCAGTATCTGAAAATGTCGTTTGAAGAAGGAAGAAAAAAGGGAATCTTTTTAATGAAATGCAAGAAAAAAGTATCTTCCTCTGTAGGGTGTACTTAGAACCAACACAGATTTCACATTATCAATTGTTGTGAGCTGTTTTAAACTGAGAGAGATCTTGATGAAATTCTTTGAGTTCCCGGTTTCCAATGGGAACAATCTGAACTAGAGAACCTCAATAATACACTGAGCACATACCAGGGTACTAAAACTAAAAGTGGGATATTAATATAAGTTGATGGCCTGGACTTTAATTTGTTCAAGAATGTCATCATGTGGGAGCATTCCTTCTTTCTCTAACTGTTTATTGCCCTTAAAGTACATTTGTTTCATAACACATTGGAACATAAAAGAAATATAGCATAAGAAATTGTATTTCAATGATAAAATTCATGCTTTCCAAATTCTGGACAACATTTGTCTCACTATCACTCCACTGACTCATAAGGACAAATGAAATAGGAGCAGGAATGGCCATTCAGCCCCTCCAGCATGAACATAGAACATAGAACTATACAGCACGGGAAGGGAACTCGGGCCTACAATGCTGTGTCGAATACGACATCAAATTAAACTAATCCCTTCTGCTGGTCTTTGGTCCATATCCCTCCATTCCTTGCATATTCATGTGCCTATCTGAAAGTCACTTAAATGCTCCTTTTGTATTTGCCTCCACCACTATCCCTGGCAGTGCGTTCAAAACTCCTACCACACTCTGTGTAAAAAAAAACTTGCCCCTCACATCTCCTTTGAACTTTGCCCCTCTCACCTTAAATGCATGCCCCCTGGCAGTAGCCATTTCAACTCTGGGAAAAAGGTGCTGACCCTCAACCCTATCCATGCATATCATAATTTTATACACTTCTATCAAGCCTCCTCTCAGCCTCCACTGCTCAAGAGAAAACAACCCAAGTTTTTCTACCCTTGCCTTATAGCTCATACCCTCTAATCCAGGCAGAATCCTGGTAAACCTCTTTTACACCCTCTCCAAAGCCTCCACATCCTTCCTGTAATGTGGTGACCAGAACTGAAACCATTACTCTAAATGTGGCCAAACCAAAGTCTTATAAAGCTGAAGAAGGGTCCAGACCCCAAACGTCAGCTTTCCTGCTCCTCTGATGCTGCCTGGCCTGCTGTGTTCATCCAGCTCCACACCTTGTTATCTTATAAAGCTGTAATATAACATCCTGACTCCAACATGTTCCAACATTCTTTCAGGTCACATCTGACCTGTAACAACTCTTCTTTTGTGCCAGCTCCTCAAAGCCCTCAACTCTCCAATACTTCAAAACTATAATTAATCTCTTCTTTCAATACTTTCAGTGACCTAGCCTCCACGACCCTCAGGGGTAGGGAATTCCAGACATTCACTACCCTCTGGTAGAAGAAATTCCTTCAGATCTCAGTTTTAAATAAGTGTCCATTGATTCTGTAACTAAATCCCCTTGTTTGAAATTGCCCTACTCGTGAAAACAACTTCATAACTTCTGCCCAGCCATGCCTCATCGGATTCTCGCATAATAAGATCATCCCTCATTCTTGAAAACTCTAATGAATAAAAGCCAATCAGAGATAGTAGGAACTGCAGATGCTGGAGAATCCGAGACAACA
>NW_025974780.1:0-8301 GCF_021869965.1 Rhincodon typus
GTATTTCTGAAGAAGGGTCTAGGCCCGAAACATCAGCTTTCCTGCTCCTCTGATGCTGCTTGGCCTGCTGTGTTCATCCAGCTCTACACCTTGTTATCTCAAAAAAAAATCTTGATGTTGCTGAGATGCTATAAAGATTATTGTTTGAGTAATTTTAGTCCTTTGTTGAAGTAAGAAGATGAGGTGCAGGTAATTTTGCTTTCCCTGTCATCCCTGAACAATCACTGGGCCTTATGGTCACCTAGCCTCGGCTTCCCAGAGTTCTTCTCCTTTCCCCTCCCCTTCATTGAAGCTGGTAATTTATGTCAAAGGACACATATCCTGCACACCTCGCTCATGTGACAATTCTTCTCATATCCATTTGTATCTCTGCCTGCATCACCTCCAACTCCAGAGCAAAAGATAAAGAGTAAGACAATAAAGCAATAGAGCACCTCCAGAGATAGTAGGAACTGCCGATGCTGGAGAATCTGAGATAACAAGGTGCAGAGCTGGATGAACACAGCAGGCCAAGCAGCATCAGAGGAGCAGGAAGGGTGACGTTTCAGGTCAGAAAAATGAAGAAGGGTCCAGACCCGAAACGTCAGCTTTCCTGCTCCTCTGATGCTGCCTGGCCTGCTGTGTTCCTCCAGCTTCACACCTTGTTATCTTAGACCAACTTCAGAACTGTTCCCCCTGAATCGCTGGTATTGTGATGACAATGGGATTGTTCGATTTGACAGACACCAGAGAGTGTGGCATGTTCGGGATTGCATTTCTCATAATGCATAAATAAAGTCCTGGGAATGAAGGTATGGGTGTCGCTTTAGATTTGAAGGAGTGAGTGCAGTTGATCTGGGCGGAGAGGAGCCATTCTTTTTCCATCTTTTGGGTTTTTGTCTCGGCAGAGATAACCTGAGGTTTCCATCACACTAAAACAACGTTGAAATTACAAATTGCGTGCAGGTTAAATGAAATACTGTATCCAGCTGTGTACTGCGTAACACCCCTACAGGGAACATCCAATATTATTAATCCACTGTCAACAATAAAGGCTTTTGTAGTAATGAGTGAGTAAGTAAATTGTAAAGAATGGTCCCTCCAAATGTCAGCTGAGACTTTCTGGCCTTACAGTAGCACCTTTGAAAAGAACATTAACATATTGAAGACCTTTTTATAACCATAAACAGGTGAAGGAAACAGATGTCCACACTCAGTTTGGAAACTGGAACAGACTCTTTGTGGCCTTGAGTCATAGCATCGTACAACATGGAAACAGATCCTTCGGTCCATCCAGTCCATGCTAACCATAATCCCAAACTAAACTAGTCACTCTTGCCTGCAGTTGGCCCATATTCCTCCAAACATTTCTTATTCACATATTTATTCAAATGTCTTTTAAATATTGTAGCTGAACACACATCCACTCTTCCTCTGGAAGTTCATTGCATACATGAACCGCTCTCTGTGTAAAACGTTACCCCTCATGTCTTTTTAAATCTTTCTCCTCTCACCTTAAATTTGACCCCTAGTCTTGAAATCCCTCACCCTACAGAATAGACGCTTGCCATTCACCTTAGCTCTATCCTTCATGATTTTATGAACCTCCATAAGGTCACCCCTCAATCTCCTATACATGTATTGATAGCTGATTCAGAGAAGTATTATCCTAATACTCAAACCCTCCATTCCCGGTAACTTAGAATCCCTACAGTGTGGAAACAGGCCTTTCGGCCCAACAAGTCCACACCGAGTCTCTGAGCATCCCACCCAGACCCATCCCCCTATAAGCCACCTGATCTACACATCCCTGAACACTACGGGCAATTTAGCATGGCCAATCCACCTAGACTACACATCTTTGGACTGTGGGAAGAAACCGGAGCACCTAGGGGAAACCCATGCAGACACGGAGAATGTGCAAACTCCAAACAGAGAGTCTTTGAACCCAGGCCCCTGGTGCTGTGAGGCAGCATTGCTAACCACAGAGACACAGTAACATCTGAGTAAATATTTTCTGAACACTCTTCAGCTAAATAATATCTTGATCTTATGATCTGACAGAGAGGCACCAAATTTTCAAAGGGTAAAAGCCAGGATAGGTTGAGAAGCCTTGGGTGTACAGGTCTCCTTTGGCAGGAGCCTCAGGGAGGGGACAGTTGAAGGTGGATCACGTGCTAACATCTCCCAGTATATGTCCAGCCAGACTTGACAGCCGATCTGAGACACCCAGTCTGTGCAGATAGTGGGTACAAGCCACTGTCTTCCTCCAGGACTGCCAGCTGAGACTCTATCATTGACAGGAGATTGGGTTAGTCAATTCTTGGTGACCTCCAAATGACTCTACTGTGGAAGATATAGTGTTCTTGCAGCTTTTGGCAGTCTACATACAAGATTTCTGGACTAAAGTTTGTCATGGTCCATTGTTGTTGTCATGCTGGGGTGGTTTAGTTTGCTTGGTTGGATGGCTGGTGAATTATGTTATCATCGTGGGTTCAATCCCCACACCAGCTGATGGTACCATGAAAGATTCTCGGTTTCAACCTCTTCTCTTACCTGAGGTATGGCGACCCTCAGGTTTAACAAGCATCAGTCATCTCTCTCTCTCTCTCTAATGAGAGAGCAGCCCTATGGTTGATTAAGATTAAGGCGACTTTACCTAATGCTTGGTGATAGTTGACTACAAAAGGCTCAGTCTGGAAAATATCCTGTATCTAAGATAGAAGTAATAGCAGACAAACTATGGTGACTATCGGCATTTTCTCTGTCCCAGCCAAAGTCCTGTAAAAGCTTCTGACAAATCTCATGGCTGGCTAGCGTCAATCTATTTCAGATTGAGGACAATTCAAATGGAACAAGGGGAGTTTTGCAGTGTAAATATTAGGAAAGTTGGTGTTATTTTTATTTGTAACTCACTCGCTCAGATTTGCCCCCATGTCTTCCTGAGAAACTGCAGTTACTGCTTTCTCCTGATGTGGGGGGAGATGGTTGGGGACAGGGATTGGGAGCAAGATTGGAGATGTGTGTGGTACAGGGTGCTGCATGCCCCTGTCTCTCCAGCCTGTTGTGCCACCTCTGTACACCTCTTGTTATTAACTGAGCTAGTGCTGCAGAATCCTTTAGTGACTTCTCAGAAATCCATCAGAAACGTGCACTGTTAAGACTTTCTGCTCTATGTCAGGACCGGGAAAGGGAGCGAGTGAAAGCCAATATTCAAATCCTGGTGTGCCTGTCTCTTGGCCCAGTGTGATAGCCTGTCAGCCTGGCCTGACCTCAGTGTGAGCTTCCAGCCTCAAGGTGAAACCCAGAGCAGTCTGGAGGCTGGGTGCTAGTGTGGACTGGGTTAGAAGGACTGTTATTCTGAACTTTTATTTCTTTATTTTTCTAATTTCTTTTTCCTAAGAATTTGTACTAAAGAATCTGTACCTAGGTACCTTTGTATCTAAGATGGCGCCGTAAGTGGCGACTTGTAAACTTATCACTGTGCTCATGTGAGTACATGTGACAATAAAGCTCATTCTAATTCTATAATAGAGGGTCACTGAGTTATTGTTCATTTTTGTCATATAATCATAGAATCCCTGCAGGGTGGAAGCAGGCCATTCGGCCCATTGACCCTTTGAAGAGCATCCCATTCATACCCACCCCCATACCCCGTCCCTGTAACCCTGCATTCCCCGTAGCTGATCCACCTTGTCTGCACATCCCTGGACATTATAAGCAATTTAGCATGGCTAAGCCACCTAGCCTGCACATCTTTGGACTGTGGGAGGAAACCGGAGCACCCGGAGGAAACCCGCACAGACATGGGGAGAATGTGCAAACTCCACACAGACAGTGACCCAAGGCTTGGGTCCCTGCTGCTGTGAGGTAACGGTGCTAACCACTGAGACACCGAGCCATAATTCAATTTTTCCAGACCTGAATTGGAAAGGTTCTGATGATATTTCCTTCAAATAGATAAAACCTCGGTGTGAATGTATCCATCCTTCCAGTACAGAAGCATTCGGTGCATCCTGCAGAGCGGAGAAACTGTTCATTCAGCAACTCATTTCACAGAAACAGCAGAGAAAGTTTGAAAGAGAGGAGCCCGAGTGTGGGCTCAGGGTTTGGGTCGGACAGAGGACAAATGAGGCAGTCAGCAAACAGTACAGTGCAGAAATGCACAGCCAACTGGCTGCCAGCAACTATAGGGTCATGTCAGGAGGCAGGGAACCAAACTGTAGATGCTAAATGTTGTTGCTGAGTAATATTTGTGCTTTACACACATAATAAAATGATCTGTGAAGCTGTTTGTGGGTTACAATACATTTTAATCTGATGGTTGAGTCAGATGTCTGAAAGTTACTCACAATGCTAACTATTTATGAGGCTACAATATTGTAGTCTATGTTCTACGCTTGCTGATTTTACTGTACATTATATACTTTACAACTGACCGACCCCATCCCGCAGAGAGAGATGACAAAAGGTGAGATGGGCACCTTTGTACTGGAACATTACATGTTGTGATGTCATTTAACTGTTTTAAAGGCACAGGACTGTTTGTTCTGGAATCTCTGCCACAATGCAACAACCCTCCTGTCCTTTTCCCTTTAAGAATGGGAATCATTTTTCAATATCCTGTGGTTTCATCAGCTCAAGTACTTTTAGAGTTACACAGCACAAAAACAGAGCCTTGAGTCCAACCAGTCCATGCCAACCATAATCCCAAACTAAACTAGTCCCACCTGCCTGTGTTTCCAAACAGTTCTTATTCATGTACTTATCCAAATGCCTTTTAAACATTGTTTCTGTACCCACATCCACTACTTCCTGAGGAAGTTCCTTCCACACACGAACCACTCGCTGTGTAAAAACGTTGCCCCTTATGTCCTTTTCAATTCTTTCTCCTTTCACCTTAAAAATATGTCCCTCGTCCTGAAATCCCCTGACCTAGGGAAAATACACCTGCCATTTGTCTTATCTATAGATTTTATAAATCTCTATAAGGGTTTCATGTACTTTTCAAATGATTTGGAGACAAGACTGCATTTCTAGTCGGAAAAGATCAGATTTTATGATGGAAGTTAATTGCCTTACTGTCTGGCAACTTTACAAATGTTGCACACTGAGCAAATATATTGGTTGAGAGGGGCTTTGATAAAAGATGTTCAGAATCATGATGGATGTGGACAGGATGGATGGGAAGAAATTGTTCCCATTAGCAGAAGGATCTAGAAACAGAAGACATCAATTTAAAGTGAGTGGCAAAATAACCAGACGTGGCACAGGGAAATTTGTTTTTAATGCAACTGGTTAGGATCTAAAACATACTGGAATGGCAGAGAGCACAGTAGAGACAGAGTCAATTGTAGCTTGCAAAAGGGTATCAGGTAATTATCCAAAGCAAAAAGGCTTTGCAAGGTTTTGGGACAAAGTCATGGGATAGATCTAACTAAGTTTCTCATGTAGAATGGTCACGTTTTGGAAGGAGGCCATTCAGCCCAACATGTCCTTCTTCCCAAGTGCCAGCATGAACACATGGGGCTGAATGGGAGAATGGGGCATATGCTTTTTAAAATCATTATTGCAGGGGAGCAGAAAATGTTAGCTGTGTGCTCTGTGAACATAAAGGATACTGTAATTCTGGAAAACATATTGGGAAACATATATGTAGAATATAAATTCATTAAAATAAATTTTATTCTTGAAGATAAAATCTGAAAGCCAGTCTTAAAATGTCAAATTCCAGACCCCTCGATTGAAATCCCAGTGGCACCTGGGAAAGAGAAATACACGTTGCTAAATGCCATTAATACAAACGGCACAAGACGGCTCTTACGGTGCAGTGGTGATGTCTCTACCTCTGCCAGGAGGCCTGAGTTCAAGTGCCACCTGCTCCAGAGGTGTGCATTAGGGGCCTAGTGTTATTATCACTAGGCTGTTAATCCAGAGACCCAGATGACATTCTGGGGACCCGGGTTCAAATCCCGCCACGGCAGACGGTGGAATTTGAATTCAATAAATATCTGGAATTAAGAACCTAATGATAACCATGAATCCATTGACGATTATTGGGAAAAACCCATCTGGTTCACTAATGTCCTTTAGGGAAGAAAACTGCCATCCTTACCTGGTCTGGCCTACGTGTGACTCCAGACCCACAGCAATGTGGTTGACTCTGAACTGCCCTCTGGGCAGTTAGGGATGGGCAATAAATGCTGCCAGGCCAGCGATGCCCTCATCCTGTCAATGCATAGGGGAATAACAGGCTGATTAAAGAATATATATAAATAACAAAAATCTGGACCATGATGTTGTCCACCACATCAGATACTTATTGGACTTTATTATTCTTGACTCAACATGTGATAGAAAAGAGGAAGTACTCAATATGTATCCCAGAATTCCTTCTGTCAGAAAATCTCCTTTGTTGTTTGATTCCTTGCACGAACTTTATTTTGGCAGGCAAATTGGATTGTTGATTTTTGAGACACGAGGTCCCTCTACTGGTGATGGAGAGCAGATCTCTTAAAATTTTCAAGGGAGATAAGTAATTGAGTCTGTTTTCTTCCCAGTCTGATTCTTTCATTCTTAAACTGAGATCTAAAATTTTGTAACAATGTGCTGTCACAACCAACACCTCAGTAATACCTGACGAGGTTCCATACACTGTAAGCGTTTTAGGTCAGTAGTTCAATTCCAGCTCAGGGCAAGTAGCTTTTTACAGTGTCAGCTGGGGCTTACTTGGGAATGTTCTCACCTTGGTGTCACAAAGTTCTGGGTTAAAGCCACACCCCATGTCTTGGATATCAAATTCAAAGCTGTGACTGCAATGCAGTACTGAAGGAGTGCTGTAGTGTTAGAGGCGCTGTCTTTTGGATGCAAGGTCCATTTGCCTGCTCAGTCTTACATGGCTCCATTTCAGAGAAGAGCAGGCAAATTGTGGCCAACAGAACAGAGAACAGTACAGCACAGTACAGGCCCTTCGGCCCACGATGTTGTGCCAAACTTTTACCCTAAACCTAAGGTCTATCTAACCTCCACGCCTACCTTATACTATAATCCATATGCCTATCTAATAGCCGCTTAAATGCCCCTAATGAGGCCGACTCCACTACCCTCTCCAGCAATGCATTCCATGCCCCCGAATATATGGCTCTCAACCAACATCACGATGTACAGCTTCACTGATGACCACCTAACCTCACTGATGGTGGGAACTTACTGTGTGCAAATTGGTTACTGTGATTCCAACTTCACAACAATGATCAAACTTCAGAGGGGCTTCCATTGGGTGAAAACTGCTTTGAGGCATCCAATTCTCATGGAAGGTGTTATATAAATGCAGGGTTTTCTTTTAGAAACTGGACTATAACATTAATTTGTTACTTCCTTGCCAAACGTAACCTGGTTTCTCACCTGTCCTCAATCTTTTAACTGAGTCTACAACCAGTCCTGAGGGCTGTCTGTCTGAGTGTTATCCTATTAATTCACCTGGCCCCTGGCACTATGAAAGAACCATTCGACTTGTTTTAAAAATCACGTATGGCCGTGTGCGCCCAACTGACTTCTCGGAGTGAGAAGAGGCACCTGAAGCATGAAGATTTCATTCAGGATGATGGCAGGAAAGATTCAAAAATGAGCCATAGAGAGAGGCTGAATAGCCTGAGGCTATTTTCCCTGGAACGTCGGAGGCTGAGGGGTGACTTTATAGAGGTTTATAAAATCATGAGGGGCATGGATAGGGTAAATAGACAAGGTCTTTTCCCCAGGGTATGGGAGTCCACAACTAATGTGCATAGGTTTAAGATGACAGGGGAAAGATTTAAAAGGGACCTGAGGAGTAACTTTTTCATGCAGAGGGTGATGTGTGCATGGAATGAGCTGCCAGAGGAAGTGGTGGAGAGATAGTAGGAACTGCAGATGCTGGAGAATCCGAGACAACAAGGTGCAGGGCTGGATGAACACAGCAGGCCAAGCAGCATCATAGGAGCAGAGAGGCTGACGTTTCGGGCCTAGACCCTTCATCAGAAAAGGGGGAGGGGAAGGGGGTTTTGAAATAAATAGGGAGAGAGTGGGAGGCGGATAGAAGAGGGATAGAGGAGAGGATAGGTGGAGAGGAAACAAACAGGTCGAAGAGGCGGGGATGGAGCCAGGAAAGGTGAGTGTAGGTAGGGAGTTAGGAAGGGGATAGGTCAGTCCAGGGAGGACGGACAGGTCAAGGGGGCGGGATGAGGTTGGTCGGTAGGAGATGGAGGTGCGGCTTGAGGTGGGAGGAGGGGATAGGTGGGAGGAAGAACAGGTTAGGGAGGCAGGGACGAGCTGGACTGGTTTTGG
>NW_025974781.1:0-8300 GCF_021869965.1 Rhincodon typus
TAGTCCCAATTAGTACAGATGACACCATGACATTTTCATGCTTGAATTAAAGTAGGCATAGAATTCATCAAACCTGAACTCATGAAGGGAAAGAACTGTAACAGGATAAGGCAGAAAATGTCCAATTAAAACATGGAGGTGCATGTCTTATTCATGATGATTCTCTAACAATCAGTTGTTTATCAGTGACTGATGAACATAGAACATAGAACATAGAACATAGAACATGACAGCGCAGTACAGGCCCTTCGGCCCTCGATGTTGCGCCGACCTGTGAAACCAATCTGAAGCCCATCTAACCTAAACTATTCCATTATCATCCATATGTTTATCCAATGACCATTTAAATGCCCTTAAAGTGGGCGAGTCTACTATTTTTGCAGGCAGGGCATTCCACGCCCTTACTACTCTCTGAGTAAAGAACCTACCTCTGACATCTGTCCTTTATCTATCACCCCTCAATTTAAAGCTATGTCCCCTCGTGCTAGCCATCACCATCCGAGGAAAAAGGCTCCTACTGTCCACCCTATCTAATCCTCTGATCATCTTGTATGTCTCTATCAAGTCACCTCTTAACCTTCTTCTCTCTAACGAAAACAGCCTCAAAACCCTCAGCCTTTCCTCATAAGACCTTCCCTCCATACCAGGCAACATCCTGGTAAATCTCCTCTGCACCCTTTCCAATGCTTCCACATCCTTCCTATAATGCGGTGACCAGAACTGTACGCAATACTCCAAGTGCGGCCGCACCAGAGTTTTGTACAGCTGCAACATGACCTCATGGCTCCGAAACTCAATCCCTCTACTAATAAAACCTAACACACCGTACGCCTTCTTAATAGCGCTATCAACCTGGGTGGCAACTTTCAGTGATCTATGCACATGGACACCGAGATCTTTCTGCTCATCCACACTACCAAGAATCTTACCATTAGCCCAGTACTCTGTATTCCTGTTACTCCTTCCAAAGTGAATCACCTCACACTTTTCCGCATTAAACTCCATTTGCCACCTCTCAGCCCAGCTCTGCAGCTTATCTATGTCCCTCTGTAACCTACAACATCCTTCTGCACTATCCACAACTCCACCAACTTTGGTGTCATCCGCAAATTTACTAACCCATCCTTCTACGCCCTCATCCAGGTCATTTATAAAAATGACAAACAGCAGTGGCCCCAAAACAGATCCTTGAGGTACACCACTAGTAACTGAACTCCAGGATGAACATTTCCCATCAACCACCACCCTCTGTCTTCTTACAGCTAGCCAATTTCTGATCCAAACTGCTAAATCACCCTCAATCCCATGCCTCCGTATTTTCTGCAATAGCCTACCATGGGGAACGTTATCAAACGCTTTACTGAAATCCAAATACACCACATCAACCGCTTTACCCTCATCCACCTGTTTGGTCACCTTCTCGAAGAACTCAATAAGGTTTGTGAGGCACGACCTACCCTTCACAAAACCGTGTTGACTATCCCTAATCAAATTATTCCTTTCTAGATGATTATAAATCCTATCTCTTATAATCCTTTCCAACACTTTACCCACAACCGAAGTAAGGCTCACTGGTCTATAATTACCAGGGTTGTCTCTACTCCCCTTCTTGAACAAGGGGACAACATTTGCTAGTCTCCAGTCTTCTGGCACTATTCCTGAAGACAATGACGACATAAAGATCAAAGCCAAAGGCTCTGCAATCTCCTCTCTAGCTTCCCAGAGAGTCCTCGGATAAATCCCATCCGGCCCAGGGGACTTATCTATTTTCACACCTTCCAGAATTGCTAACACCTCCTCCTTATGAACCTCAATCCCGTCTAGTCTAATAGACTGTATCTCAGTATTCTCCTCGACTACATTGTCTCTTTCCTGCGTGAATACTGACGAAAAATATTCATTTAGCACCTCTCCTATCTCTTCAGACTCCACGCACAACTGCCCACTACTGTCCTTGACCGGCCCCAAGGAGAAACATAGAAACTAGGAGAAGGAGTAGGCTAGTCAGCACTTTGAACCTGTTTTATCATTCAACACGTTCATGGCTGATGCTCTATTTCAATGTCAGATTCCCGCTTTCTCACCCTACCCCTTGATGCCTCTAAACTCTAAAAATTCAGCTAATTCTTGAATATATTCACTGTCTTGGCCTCCACAGTCTTCTGTGGTAGGGAATTTCCCAGATTCACTGGTCTTTGAATGAAGACACTTTTCCTCATACTTAGTCCTAAATGGCCGACCCTGTATCTGGAGATTGTCTCCCCTGGTTCTATATTCCCCAAACAGGGAAAGCATTCTTCTTGCATCTAGCCTGTCCATCTGTGTCAGAATTTTACACATTTCAATCAGATCCCGTCTCATCCTTCTAACTTGTAGTGAATACAGGCCCAGTTGAACTAATCTTTCCTCATAGGACAGGGAGGTGTTGTGTGATTCATTTTAGTTTGTTCTAGCACAAATCCAATGCGTTGATTGTACTGCCTGCTGTAAATACCTGTCGTAACACAATATCAGGCGAGAAAGTGCTACGTCAATGCTATTAAAAAACATTTTCAGTCCAGTCTTTCTAGTTCAGATATTGTCAGTTACATATTTTCAGCATTTTTCATTTCTGTGTCGGATTGAACTCCATTGTGAAGGAAGCCAATGGGTTAAAATTAACCTAAATAAAAACTGAAAGCACTGTGGATGCTGTGAATCAGAAAGAAAAACAGAAATTGCTGTCAATCAGAAACAAAAAGAGACATTGCTGGAAAAGCTCAGCAGGGCTGGCCTCATCTGTGAAGCAAAATCAGAGTTAACATTTCTGGTCAAGTGACCCTTCCTCAAAACATCCCAAGTTCTGAGGAAAGGTCGCTCGACCCAAAACGTAAACTCTGATTTCTCTCCAAGGATGCTGGCAGACTTGCTGAGCTTTTCCGGCAATTTCTGTTTTTGTTTAAAATGAACCCATCTTTCTCTTCTAAATGCTAACTGACTTGCCCATGGTGATTTCTATTTGTCTGTGGAGAAATAAATGAATTGTTGCATCCAGGCTGTCGAATAAAGCCACAATATCTCACCATTCACCCACCTTATATCACTGACAAATGGCCAACTTCAGGCTGAACCACACATATGTGTCTTGGTCACTGGCTTGTTTGTCGGCAAGCAGGTGTCTTCATTTATGTATTGGTACAGGGCATGGTACACAAACGTTGCATCACAAATGCAAGTTGTCTTAATCTTAAAAGCAATATAAGTGGAACTGTGCAGATAATCAAGACTGACTCTCCATTGCTTGGAGCTAGTGCAAACATTGTTTGGATTTGGTCTAACTTCTGACTTTGTCCATCCCAGTCCATCACCAACATCTCGACATCATTGTTTGGGATAGATAGCTATCATTGCATGAAGGATTGAAATTGAGTTCCATCTCAGAATCTGAGAAGGATCCAAGAAGATCCATAGAAATCAGTTCAGATCAGCCAATTCACAGGAAGGATTATTCGAGGGAGACAGAGAAATGAAAGTCCCCGCTGATGCAGGTCAAAACCAACCAAAGGTAGTTTCCAGAGTGAATCTTTCCAAATTTCCTCATTTGTTTCTGCCTCTGCTTGTGCGTACATGGAAGTAATGAGTAGAGCCTTCTAATTGATTCGTAGTCATAAAAAATTTTTAGCTTCAGTGCAAGTAACTTAACATTCGCTAGCTCTTATGCTATGAGCAGTTTTTTAAAAGAAAATGAATTAGCTATTATTTTCCAAATCATCAATGAAAGGAAAAGTTGAACAATGTTAGAATGGAAATTTCCACTATTTAAAACTGACAATTGCCCAAGAAGCAGCACAGTTACTGTGGAAACCTGAAAACTGCTTCCATTGACCTCTTTCTGGTGAATCTGATGATATTTTGGAATGTCACCGTGCCCTCAAAAGTGAGGCCTGTCAGACTTGGGAAATGAAGCATTGACCAATTGTGGCTTTTCCAGTATGGATCTGAACTATGGGGTGGGGTGGCACAGTGGCTCAGTGGTTAGCACCGTTGCCTCACAGTACCAGCGACCTGGGTTTGATCCCACCTCTGGGTGACTGTCCCTGTGGAGTTTGCACGTGCTCTCTGTGTCTGCATGGGTTTTGTCCGGATGCTCCGGTTTCCTCCCTCAGTCCAAAGATTAGTTGGATTAGCCATGGAAAATGCAGGGTTACAAGGATGGGATGGGTCTGGGTGGGATGATCCTTTGAGGGTCAGTGTGGACTTGATGGGCCAAATGGCCTGCTTCCACACTTAGAGATTCTAAGATACAGTGGCAGTGTTATATGGGGAACTGGTAGAAAAATAAGTTTACAATCCATTATGTATACCAACTGGATAATTTCACCTTAATTAATTAAATAAAATCCCAAATTAAATTATTTTGTTATCAGTAATTATGAGCATAAAACTATTGGATTATCGTAAAGACCCATCTGGTTTACTTATATCCCTCAGGAAACAAAAACTGTTATCCTTAACCAGTCTAGCCCATATGAGAGTCCACTCCCATAGCAATGGGGATGATTCTTAACTGCTCTCTAAAATGGCCTAGGAAACACCTTTGTGATATTCAAGAAGGAGGTTCACTTTCTTGAGGTGAATTGGAGATTGGGAATAAATGTTGGCTTTGTTGATGCCATCACATACTGTGCATGAACAAAGGAAACAAGGCTCCATGGGATGTTTTGCTATGTTAAAGGTGCTATGTAAATTCACACTGTTGCTGAATAAAGCACTGTCTGTTAGTATCGTCAAAGTATCTAAAACTGAATTTCAAAAGGGCACTAAATTAGTAGAGATCATTGTGAGTTTACTAGCTTTTTGATAGAACAATCCATTTTGCTCCACTCTCCACCTTCTCGGATTTTTGTTCTTTTCAAGTATTTAACTTATTCTCTATTGAAATCTATCATCGAATCTGCTTCCACCACCCTTTTGACTAGTAAAATGATTAAAAGCAATGGGTCAAACTCATTTCCTTGAACAGCTGCCTTACTGAATATGCTTTGCCCTGTTTGGTGCAGATTTATGTGTCTGTTTTATGCCCAGCATGTGTGCCTGTAAAAACTGGGTTCAGACGGACACCGCTAATTTCACGCAGAGATGCTTATAATCAGCACAGTCCCAGGAGCAACCATCGGGTGGCATGGTGGCTCAGTGGTTAGTGCTGCTACCTTACAGTGCCAGGGACGCAGGTTCAATTCCAGACCTTGGGTGACTGTCTGTGTGGAGTTTGCACATTCTCCCTGTGTCTGCATGGGTTTCCTCCCACAGTCAAAAGATGTGCAGGTTAGGCGGACTGGCCGCGCTAAATTTCCCCAAAGTGTTTAGGGATGTGTAGGGTAGCCATAGAAAATGCAGGGATGGGATGTCCTTTGGAGGGATGGTGTGGACTTGAATGGCCTGTTTCCACACCATAGGGACTTTGAAAAAAAACAAATACTGTAGATTCAAACCAGAGTCAACTGTGGCTGAAACCCCATCTGCAGACTGGAACAGGAAGTGCAGGCCGACTCTGCAGTACAGCATTATGTCAGGTGGAAAAGATCTCATGGAACTATTTTCCAGAGACTGATAATCTGACCAACACTCATCCCTCAAACATCTAAAATGCATGATCATCTTGCTGCTGTTTATGACATGTTACTGTGTGTAAATTGGCTGCTGCATCTCCTTCATAACATCAATGATTAGATATCAGAGGTACCTCACTGGATGTAATGCATATTGTGATGTGCTGAGGTTGTGAAAGTGGCTATATAAATGTAAGCGCCCGACACTGATCTCGTCCATCATTGCTTTGTATTTTGAGAGCTATTATCCCTTTGACCTCCCAAAATACCTTGCCCTGACCGTAGCCCGTATTTAATTCCATGGGGAGTGCATATATTCCAACAACAGATCAGATTGAATAAAAACCAAAAGAACTGCGGATGCTGTAAATTAGGAACAAAAACAGAAATTGCTGGAAAAGCTCAGCAGGACTGGCAGCATCTGTGAAGAAAAAATCAGAGTTAACGTTTCAGGTCCAGTGACCCATCAGATTGAATGCTGAGTGTACCAACTTGTCAACAATGATAAGGCAGTAAAATGATCCTTCCTGTTGTATAGAGCACGACTGTGCCTCACCCGAAAAGGAACCAAAGTTAAAAGTATAAAAGTACCATTTTGCAAAAATTTGAATTTGCATGACAGTCGCACTTTCAATTTGAGTGTGGATCAAGACTCTTCTGAACAAACCCTGCAGTCAAAGTCATTTGAAATTTTCAAAATGCAAAAATCCTTCAAACTGCTGTATGAATGTGTTGAAAATTTAACCCTGTCGTTTGAAATTGTTATGCTTGTTGTTTTAACAAATGTGTTCCTTAGAGACCATTAACTTTTAAAAAGAAATTTGAATTTCCACTGGATAGTTGAAAAAGTGACATAGAGCATGTAAAAGGACCCTTTGGTCCAACCAGTCCATGCCGACCATAATCCCAAACTAAACTAGTCCCACCTGACTGCTCCTGGCCCATATCCCTCCAAGCATTTCTTATTCATGCACGTATCTAAATGTCTTTTAAACATTATAATTGTGCCCACATCTATCACCTCCTCAGGAAGTTCATTCCACACGTGAACCACCCTCTGTGTAAAAAAGTTGCCCCTCATGTCTTTTTTAAATCTCTCTCCTCTCACCTTAAAAATGTGCTCTCTAGTCTTGAAATCCGGAATCGTAGGGAAAAGACAACTACCATTAAACCTATCCATATCCTTCACTTTAAGTCTTACTGTAACCTGCAAACTACAGCATTATTGCCTAAATGCTTTTCATAGGCAACTTATTCATTAAACTATATAATTTAATTTCCTCTTTTACTTTTAGCACAACTGGAAAAACCCACTTCACAGGTATACTTCACTCTGTGTCATAAATAACGATTCAACTTTCCCGAACCACAGTGATTCATAGCTTCCAAGAATTGGCTTCCATTCCTTCCTTTCCCCTGCTTGATAGCCACAGAATAGTCACTCCCAGTTTTTACATGAGTGTCCCTCCAGTGCAAGCTAGGTGAAAGCTCAGACATCATTTTAAATCCTCATAAATTTAATCTTTTCACTCTGAACATGAGCTCTCACTATCATTCCTGGCAGTGAACCATGGAGACGTCCAGCCCCTGGTTACTCATTCTCTCTCATGCATCTTGGCAGGCTAATTTGACGAGCATCAGAGATATCTTAGAAACTCTTTCCCTCTGAAAGCCCACCTTGATGGTCACATGAATCATTCCTTGTGTCCAGGTAGAAATGCTAATTAGACACTAACCCTATTCCATCTTGGAAGTCAATGGATATTTTGAAGTGTATTGGCGTCCTCCTGATATTGTCAACACCTTCATGGCTAGTAGTCTAACCACTGTCAACATAGATGCTGTTGCCATTGTCCCCACATGTCCATGTCCTTTCTAGAAAAACAACTAAGGTCTTCCTTTAATCTTTCACTGCCATGTTAGCTGGGTCTGTTGTTAGGCAGACATCAGAACAGGTCACAAATCTCCTTCACTTTCTCATATATAAAGATACAGTCCCAAAACATAGCGACTTTACAAACCTTGCACTTGTAACAATATTATAAACTGGATGTTAGAATATGCAGCATGGTAATTAAATAATGCAAGTGTCCATATTCTAATCTTGTGCTAACAGCCTGCAACATAGAAACAACAAGTGGACAATTGGCCATGGGCCACGACTGTAATATCTCTCCTCAGTTCGGCCTTGCAAAAAAAAAGTCTTTTTTTGTAAACAGAATTGAACTTCGAGCAATCCAGAAAATCAAGGCAGGAGAGGAACTGACGGTGTCGTACGTGGATTTCCTGAAACCAAGTGCAGAGAGGCGCAGCCAACTCAAAAAACACTATTACTTTGACTGTACCTGTGAACACTGCACAAAGGGAATTAAAGATGACCTGATGCAGGCTGTGAAAGTGGAAGATGGCAAAAAGGTAAGCAATGCAGGAATATTAGTGTGATAAATTGAGAAAACAAGATGCGAGAGCAAGGAAGCAAAAATGGAAACAATATCAGAGTGTGACAGGAAGGAACAGAATGCATAATCATAAGAGACCCCCAGCAGATAAAGCTAGAAGTTACAGAAAAAGGAAAAAAGACAGAACTGAAGGCTCTGTATCTGAATGCACATGGCATTCATAACAAAACAGGCATTTTTACAGCACAGATGGAAATAAATATGTACAGAGATAGTAGGAACTGCAGATGCTGGAGAATCCGAGACAACAAGG